>NW_020892448.1:0-676 GCF_003945725.1 Corapipo altera
ACTGGGGGGAACTGGGAGGGACTGGAGGGCACTGGGGGGGCACTGGGGTTACTGGGAGGGCACTGGGAGGGCACTGGGGGGGCACTGAGAGGCACTGGGAGGGACTGGAGGGCACTGGAGGGCACTGGGGGGAACTGGGAGGGACTGGGGGGGCACTGGGGGGGCACTGGGGTTACTGGGAGGTACTGGGAGGCACTGGGGGGGCACTTGGGGGGTCGGGCCAGGGGAGGGGGGAGGTCTTTGGGGAGGGGTCCTTGGGGACACGGGACAGGGGGACCAGGAGCCCCCCGCTGCCTCCCCATTGGCCCCCCCGGCTGTCAATCACCCGCCGAATGGGTGGGGCTCACCGGCGCCCCCTCAGAGCCACGCCCACATCGCCATAAGCCCCACCCCCTCGGCCCAAGCCACGCCCCCCCGCCCGCAGTTCCGCGAGCGACCCCCGGGGGGAGCCAGAGATGGGAAACTGGGGGGTCCCGTCCCAGTTTGAGGGGTCCTGTCCCAGTTTGGGGGGTCCCGTCCCAGTTTGAGGGGTCCTGTCCCAGTTTGAGGGGGTCCTGTCCCAGTCTGGGGGGTCCCTGTCCCAGTTTGGGTGATCCCGTTCCAGTCTGAGCGGGTCCTGTCCCAGTTTAAGGGGGTCCTGTCCCAGTTTGGGGGGGTCCTGTCCCAGTCTGGGGGG
>NW_020892448.1:776-1191 GCF_003945725.1 Corapipo altera
ACTGGGGGGAACTGGGAGGGACTGGAGGGCACTGGGGGGGCACTGGGGTTACTGGGAGGGCACTGGGAGGGCACTGGGGGGGCACTGAGAGGCACTGGGAGGGACTGGAGGGCACTGGAGGGCACTGGGGGGAACTGGGAGGGACTGGGGGGGCACTGGGGGGGCACTGGGGTTACTGGGAGGTACTGGGAGGCACTGGGGGGGCACTTGGGGGGTCGGGCCAGGGGAGGGGGGAGGTCTTTGGGGAGGGGTCCTTGGGGACACGGGACAGGGGGACCAGGAGCCCCCCGCTGCCTCCCCATTGGCCCCCCCGGCTGTCAATCACCCGCCGAATGGGTGGGGCTCACCGGCGCCCCCTCAGAGCCACGCCCACATCGCCATAAGCCCCACCCCCTCGGCCCAAGCCACGCCCCCC
>NW_020892449.1:0-474 GCF_003945725.1 Corapipo altera
GATCAGAGGCAGGATTCAGGCACCACAGTGTCAGTATCCAGTGACCATCCCACACCTGCATCCTCCCTGTTCCCATTCTGAGGATTTAGGGACCCCAATATCAGTATTTATGGTGTGATCCCTACCTGCATCCCCCAAGATCAGTATTTAGGGTGTGATCCCTACCTGCATCCCCCAATATCAGTATTTAGGGTGTGATCCCTACCTGCATCCCCCCCGTGCCCGCCCTGAGGATTTAGGGACCCCAATATCAGTATTTAGGGTTTGATCCCTACCTGCATCCCCCAAGATCAGTATTTAAGGTGTGATCCCTACCTGCATCCCCCAATATCAGTATTTAGAGACCCCAATATGAGTATTTAGGGTTTGATCCCTACCTCCATCCCCCCCGTTGCCAGGGTCAGGATTTAGTGACCCCAAAGCCAGCATTTAGGCAGGATTTAGGATTTAGGGATTTAGGATTTAGGGATCCCT
>NW_020892449.1:574-1191 GCF_003945725.1 Corapipo altera
GGGGACACACAGACACAGGGAGGGACACGGACACAGGGAGGGACACACGGACACGGGGGGGTCAGGGGGGACACACAGACACAGGGAGGGACACGGACACAGGGAGGGACACACGGACACGGGGGGGTCAGGGAGGGACACACAGACAAGAGGGGAATTTTGGGATCAGAGGCAGGATTCAGGCACCACAGTGTCAGTATCCAGTGACCACCCCACACCTGCATCCCCCCGTTCCTGCTCTGAGGATTTAGGGACCCAATATCAGTATTTAGGGTGTGATCCCTACCTGCATCCCCCAAGATCAATATTTAGGGTTTGACCCCAACCTGCATCCCCCAATATCAGTATTTATGGACCCCAAGATCAGTATTTAGGGTTTGATCCCTACCTGCATCCCCCCTGTTGCCAGGGTCAGGATTTAGTGACCCCAAAGCCAGCATTTAGGCAGGATTTAGGATTTAGGGATTTAGGATTTAGGGATCCCTACCTGCATCCCCCAAGATCAGTATTTAGGGTCCCCAATATCAGTATTTAGGGTGTGATCCCTACCTGCATCCCCCAATATCAGTATTTAGGGTGTGATCCCTCCCTGCATCCCCCAATATCAGTATTTAGGG
>NW_020892450.1:0-411 GCF_003945725.1 Corapipo altera
GGCTGTTGTTTCCTGTTTTAAGACCTACCTCCCAACTGACAGCCCCACTCCCAAAAGTACATACAAACAAAGATTCCTTCCACACCAAAGGCACAGAACAGAAAGTTCTTGCTGTCCACAGAGTGCCCACCCTGACCCACCAAGTACACCACAAAGTCAAAGATTCCAGGCTTTCTTTCCTGCAAGAAGGGCTGTTGTTTCCCGTTTTCAGTCCTGCCTCCTGTCAAACTGACTCCCAAAATTGCATGCGGCTAAAGATTCCACCCACAACAAAGGGGTCAGCACAGAAAGCTCTTGCTGCCTAAGGAGTCTCCAGTCTGACCCACCAAATGCACAACAAAACCACACTTTCCAGGCTTCCTTTTTTGGGGAGAAGTGCTTTTGTGTCCTGTTTTCAGACCTGCCTCCCAT
>NW_020892450.1:511-1191 GCF_003945725.1 Corapipo altera
AGTAAAGGTTGTAGTTTCTGTTTTCAGCCGTACCTCCCAACTGAAAGCCCGACTCCCAGAATGGCATCCAAACAAAGATTTCTCCCACACCAAAGTTGCCAGCACAGAAAGCTCTTGCTTCTCATGGAGTCCCCAGGCTGCTCCACCAACTGCCCCACAAAGCCAAAGCTTGCAGGCTTTCTTTGCTGGGGATAACGGCTGCTGTTTCCTGTTTTCAACCTTGCCTCCCAGCTGACAGCCCAAATCCCAAAATTGCATACAGACGAAGATTCCTCCAACAGCAAAGAGACCATGACAGAAAGTTCTTGCTGCTCACGGAGTGCCCAGCCTGGCCAACCAATTAGACTAAAAAGCCAAAGCTTGCAGGCTTTCTTTCCAGAGGAGAAGGGTTGCTATTTCCTGGTTTCAACCTTGCCTCCCAAATGCCAGCCCTACATCCAAAATTGCAGACGCACGAAGATTCCTCCCACAACAAAGGGACCAGCACAGAAAGCTCTTGCTGCCCATGGAGTCCCCAGGCTGACAAACCAACTGCACCATAAAACCAAAGCTTCCAGGCTTTCTTTTCCTGGAAGAAAAGGTTGTAGTTTCTGTTTTCAGTCGTGCCTCCCCACTGACAGTCCGACTCCCAGAATGGCATCCAAACAAAGATTCCTCCCACACCAAAGTTGCCAGCACAG
>NW_020892451.1:0-1191 GCF_003945725.1 Corapipo altera
GGGATCCAGGAGCAGGAGCGTCTCTCCCTCCTGTAATTAATGTGCCCAGAATGTGCTGGAGGAAGGGCCAGTTGTGGTTGGAGGGGGAGGGGATGGGCAGCGACCTCAAATTCCAGCACGAGGTGCCCAGGTGGAGTCACCATTCCCACAGGGAATACGGGAGCAAGACCCCTCTGAGCGCTGGGGTCTCACTCCAACTGTGGATTCCATGTCAGGACACATGTTTGGAATCAGGGAGGGGAGCAGGGAGCTCTGGAGGAGCAGGAGTTACACCTGGCACCTCTTCCTGCCGGAGCTGGGAGCTTCCTCACCATCCCTTTCCCAGAAAAAGTTTGGGATGGGCAGAAAAGCCCCGAGGGAGCCAGGACGGTTCCTTCCCTCGGGGAGGTGACCCCTGGCAGCGACACACCAGGTTCTGCCCCCTCCCTTTCCCCTTGATTGAATTCCGTGTCCATTTTCTCTGGAAAATTCCATTAGGGAAGCGCAGCAGGGCACGGGAGGCCCTTGGAAGCTGCTGGAACGGGCCCATCCAGGTGGGAATTGGGGGAAACTCCCTCCTCCGGCCCAGTTTCCCGCTGGAAACGCTGCAGCTGGGACCACTGGGGGTGGCTCCTTAGCCCCTTCCTTAATTACCCCCTTAATCACTGAAATACTGTCTCATTTTGGGGGATGGAGGGTGAATTACCCCCTTAATCACTGAAATGAAGTCTCTTTTTTGGGGATGGGGGGGTGAATTATCCCCTTAATCACTGAAATACAGTCTCTTTTTTGGGGGATGGAGGGTGAATTACCCCCTTAATCACTGAAATGCAGTCTCTTTTTTGGGGGGATGAGGGGTGAATTACTCCCTTAATCACTGAAATGCAGTGTCTTTTTTTGGGATGAGGGGTGAATTACCCCCTTAATCACTGAAATACAGTCTCTTTTTTGGGGATGGGGGTTGGTAGAGCTCAGTTGTGCTGGTGGAAAATCCCATTTTTATGTTTATGTGACACAGCCCCTTGGTCACCCCTGACTCCCTCCCCATCCCGGGGACAGTGGCTGCAGCTGCTCTGGGCAAACCCAAACCTAAACCCAAACCCAAATTCCCTTTTGCCCCCCTGGTGTCCCCCATGTCACCCCCCAAAGCATCTCTCCCCCTCAATAGAAGCAGAAGCTCCTTCTTTTCCTGCCGCACTCCCCAAATCCTTT
>NW_020892452.1:0-1191 GCF_003945725.1 Corapipo altera
GGGAGATTTGGGTGAGTTTGTTGTCAGTTTTTAAGGAGTTATTTGTGAGTTTTCGTTCTTTTTTTGAGGAGATTTAGGTGAGTTTGTGGTAATTTTTTGGGGAGATTTAGGTGATTTTTTGGTCATTTTTTGGGGACATTTGGGTGAGTTTGTGGTCAGTTTTTAGGGAGTTATTTGAGAGTTTTAGTACATTTTTTGGGGAGATTGTGGTAAGTTTGTGGTCATTTTTTGGGGAGATTTCTTTTATTTCGTGGTAATTTTTTGGGGAGATTTGGGTGAGTTTGTGGTCAGTTTTTAGGGATTTATTTGTGAATTTTGGTCAATTTTTGGGGAGATTTATGTGAGTTTGTGGTCATTTTTTGGGGAGATTTGGGTGAGTTTGTGGTCATTTTTTGGGGAGATTTGAGTGAGTTTCTGACCTTTTTTTGGGCAGATTTGGGTGAGTTTGTGGTCAGTTTTTAAGGAGTTATTTGTGAGTTTTCGTTCTTTTTTTGAGGAGATTTAGGTGAGTTTGTGGTCATTTTTTGGGGAGATTTAGGTGATTTTTTGGTCATTTTTTGGGGAGATTTGGGTGAGTTTGTGGTCAGTTTTTAGGGAGTTATTTGAGAGTTTTAGTACATTTTTTGGGGAGATTGAGGTAAGTTTGTGGTCATTTTTTGGGGAGATTTCTTTTATTTCGTGGTCATTTTTTGGGGAGATTTGGGTGAGTTTGTGGTCAGTTTTTAGGGATTTATTTGTGAATTTTGGGTCAATTTTTGGGGAGATTTATGTGAGTTTGTGGTCATTTTTTGGGCAGATTTGGGTGAGTTTGTGGTCAGTTTTTAGGGAGTTATTTGTGAGTTTTGGGTCTTTTTTTGGGGTGATTTATGTGAGTTTGTGGTCATTTTTTAGGGAGATTTGGGTGAGTATGTGGCAATTTTTTGGGGAGATTTAGGTAAGTTTGTGGTCAGATTTTAGGGAGTTTTTTGTGAGTTTGTGGTCAGTTTTTGGGGAGATTTGTTTGAGTTTGTGGTCATTTTTGGGAGATTTGGGTGAGTTTGTGGTCAGTTTTTGGGGAGATTTAGGTGAGTTTGTGGTCATTTTTTGGGAGATTTGGGTGAGTTTGTGGTCGGTTTTTAGGGACTTATTTGTGAGTTTGTGATCATTTTTTGGGGAGATTTGGTTTAGTTTCTGGTCAATTTTTGGTGAGGT
>NW_020892453.1:0-1190 GCF_003945725.1 Corapipo altera
CTCCTGGAGAACATCTCCATCTCTGGAGTGCAGCTCTGCCTCCATCCCCATCTCCTGGGGAACATCCTCATCTCCTGGGGAACATCCTCATCTCCTGGGGAACATCCCCATCTCCTGGAGAACATCCCCATCTCCTGGGGAACAGCTCCATCCCACCTCTGTGGAACATCTCTGTCTCCATCCCCACCTCCTAGAGAACATTTCCATGTCCATCTCCATCTCCTGGAGAACATCTGCATGTCCTGGAGAACATCTGTATATCCTGGAGAACATCTATGTCTCCCTCTCCCGGAGAACATCTCCATCTCCTGGAGAACATCTCCATCCCCATCTCCTGGAAACCATCCCCACCTCCTGGAGAACATCTCTGTTTCCTGGAGAACATTTCCATGTCCATCTCCACCTCCTGGAGAACATCTCCATGTCCATCTCCACCTCCTGGAGAACATCTCCACCTCCTGGAGAACATCTCCATCTCCATTCCCTCTCCCACTGCTCCCGTATCCCGTCCCCTCCCCTGGAGTTTCCCACCCGTCTCCTCCTGGTGTCCCCCCCTGACCCCTCCTGGTGCCCCCCCTCACCTCTCCTGATGTCCCCCCCGACCTCTCCCGGTGTCCCTCCTGACCCCTCCTGATGTCCCCCCCTGACCGGTCCCGTGTCCCCGCAGGGATCCCTCAGAAGCCGCAGATCTTCGGCCACGAGCAGCCCATCGACGAGGAGAAGGTGGCCCGGCTGACCTGCCGCTCCTCGGGCAGCAAACCCGCCGCGGCCCTGCGCTGGAGGCTGGGCAACCGTGAGCTCAAGGGTGGGTGCCAACATGGGGGGGGCAACCGGGGGGCAACCGCGAGCTCAAGGGTGGGTGCCAACCACGGGGGGGGCAACCAGGGGGCACCTCCCAGATGGGATGGGATGGGACAGGATGAGATGGGATGAGTGGGGTGGGGTGGGATGGGATGGGTGGGATAGGTGGGTGGGATGGGATGGGATGGGATGGGATTAGATGCTCTTTGGGGGCGATCCTGTGCAGCTCCTGAGATGGTTCTGAGAGCTGGACTGGGATGGTCCTGGTGGGTCCCTCCCAACTTGGGCACATCCCATGGTCCCGTGGGGGTTGGGGACACTTTGGGGACAAAGTGACCGCTGTGACCTCACCGTGGTGTCCCCTGAGCTCTGAGGTCCTCCCCTGTCCC
>NW_020892454.1:0-1190 GCF_003945725.1 Corapipo altera
GTACTGGTCCGAACTGGGCGATGTGTGCTCAGCCCGGTGCCCGTACTGGTCCGAACTGGGCGATGTGCGCTCAGCCCGGTGCCCGTACTGGTCCGAACTGGTGCAGCGGGGTCGGTGCCAGCGCGAGCCCCCCCCAGTCCCCAGACTGGCGGCGCTGGGGACACTGGTGCGGGGGGCGGGGGCGGCTCCCGCCGTGCGGGGCGAGGCCCCCGGGGCGCCGCCGCCCCCGCCCCGTGCCGGCGCTCCGCACAAAGGCCGGGGGGCCGCGGCCCCGGCACAAAAGGCGGCGGGAGCGGCCCCGCGGCGGGAGGCGCAGCCCAGCTCGGACCGGAGCGCGGCCGCGGGCCCGTGAGTGCCGGGAGGGACGGGCCGGGCCGGGCCGGGGGACAGCGGGGCAGGGGCGAGCGGCAGCGGGCCGGGGGGACACCGGGACACCGGCACCGGGCTGAGCCGCTCGGGGCCCTTCGGCTCCGCTCGGGGCCCTTCGGGTCGGCCCGGGGACCGTTCGGGCCCTTTCGGTGCCGCTCGGGGCCCTTTCGGTGCCGCTCGGGTCCCTTCGTTCTTGTTCGGGTTCTTTCGGTACCGTTCGGGTCCTTTCGGGCCCGTTCGGCTCCTCTCGGGTCCGGTCCGGTCCGTGCCCCCGGCGCGCGCCCCCCCCGTCAGCCAACCAGCCGGGCCGGGACGCACCACGTGACCCGGAGCCCAGACAAAGGGCCGCCGGGTTGACCCGCACCGGCCCGGCCGGCTCCGCGCGTTCCGGCTCCGCGCGTTCCGCCCCGGCTCTCCCCCGGTCTCCGCGGGTACGTGACCGGGGCCGGGGGGTCCGAGGGGGGACCCCGAGAGGGTGACATGGGCCACGATGGGCCCGGGGGGTCCCGGGATGAGTACCGGGGGTCCGGGGATGGATCGCGGGGGGCCGTGTCCGGGGCAGGCAGAGCGTGCGGGGACTGTTCTGGGGGCGGGGGGGTCACGACCCCTCTGGGACGGGGCTGGGGGTCAGCGGGGACTTGGGCAGGGGAACCCCCAGGCCCCCGAACCCGGCGGGGGGCGATGGCGGCTGTGGCTGGGGGGTCCCTCCGGGGGGGGCCAGGCCCGGGTGAAGGGGTGGGGGGGATCTGGGCAGCCTCAGGGCACCCCCCGTGTGCCGGGCTACGGGGGGCGATGGCCCGACCCCCGCCCGGGTCCCGGGG
>NW_020892455.1:0-307 GCF_003945725.1 Corapipo altera
GGGGGGGTTCTCCCTAATTTTCGGGGCGCTGACCCCCCGTTTGTCCCCCCCTCAGGCCGCCCTGCGCCGCGCCAGCGCCATTTTGCGCAGCCAGAAGCCCGTGGTGGTGAGGAAGAAGAGGGTGAGGGCGGCCAAGGCCCCGTGAGCACCCAAAATAAAAATAAAGGGTCTCAGCAGCTCCCCCCAGACTCTTGTGTTTGATTTTTGGGGAGGGGGGGGGGAAGTTTTGGGGGTCCCCCTGAGGAACGGCCGCCATTTTGAGTCGCCTTTCCCGCCATTTTGTGCCCTCACGTTTCCCGCCCTTTTT
>NW_020892455.1:407-1190 GCF_003945725.1 Corapipo altera
TTTTCCCCTCACATTTCCCTCCCTTTTCCCCTCACATTTCCCTCCCTTTTCCCCTCACATTTCCTTCAATTTTCCTCTCATGTTTCCAGTATAAACCTCTTTGGCTGACTACATCCCAGTATATCCCAGAATAAACCAGTCTGGTCTATTCCAGTATATCCCAATCCAGCCCAGTATAAACCATTTTAACCCATTATACCTGAGATCATCCCAGTATAAATCAGTCCAGCCCAGTACAAACCACTTTGACCCATTATACCCCAGTTCATCCCAGTATAAACCAGTCCAGCCCAGTACAAACCGCTTTGACCCATTATACCCCAGTTCATCCCAGTATATCCCAATCCAGCCCAGTATAAACCACTTTGACCCACTATACCCCAGTTCATCCCAGTATAAACCAGTCCACCCCAGTATAAACCAGTTTGGCCTCCTGTACCCCATTCCATCCCAGTATAACCCAACCCACGCCAATAGAAAACCCCGCAAATCTCAATTCACGCCTCTATAAACCACTCTGGACCAAAACATCCCAGTATAACCCAGTCCATCCCAGTACAAACCACTCCCCCCAATTTTGGGTTAAAAAAGCGGCTTTTCGGGTCCGGGGCCGCGACGTGGCGCGCGGTAGCCAATCAGCGCGCGGCTCTCCCCCCCCACGTGGGATCGGCCGCCGCTGATTGGCCGGAAGGCGCCCGAGGGGGTGGGGCCAGAGCCGTGAGGGGCCACGGGACCCTCCCCGGGGTCGGGGCAGGACGGGACGAGGTGAGGGGGGGGGGGGGG
>NW_020892456.1:0-1190 GCF_003945725.1 Corapipo altera
TGATCCCAAAGAGCTGCATTCCCAGGATAAGACCTGGTGTTATTCCCGGATCCCACAGGGCTCCAATTCCCTGATCCCACAGAGTTGCATTCCTGGGAGAAGAGCTGGTGTTATTCCCTGATCCTACAGAGCTGCATTCCCTGATCCCAAACAGCTGCAATTCCCAGGAGAAGACTTGGTGCTATTTATTCCCTGATCCCACAGGGTTGCAATTCCCTTATTCCATAGAGCTGAAATTCCCAGGAGAAGCCCTGGTGTTATTCCCTGATCCTACAGAGCTGCAATTCCCATGAGAAAACCTGGTGTTATTCCCTGATCCCGTAGAGCCGCAATTCCCGGGAGAAGCCCTGGTGCTATTTATTCCCTAATCCCACAGACCTGCATTCCCAGGAGAAGTCGTGGCGTTATTCCCTGATCCCACAGAGCTGCACCTCCCAGGAGAAGCCCTGATATTATTCCCTGATCCCAGAGAGCTGCATCTCCTGGGAGAAAACCTGGTGTTATTCCCTGATCCCACAGTCCTGCATTCCCGGGAGAAGCCCTGAGTGTTATTCCCTGATCCTACAGAGCTGCAATTCCCTGATCCCATAGAGCTGCAATTCTCAGGAGAAGCCCTGGTGCTATTTATTCCCTGATCCCACAGACCTGCAATTCCCGGGAGAATCCCTGCTGTTATTCCCTGATCCCACAGACCCACATTCCCGGGAGAATCCCTGGTGCTATTCCCTGATCCCATAGGGCTGCAATTCCCCAATCCCATAGGGCTGCAATTCCCGGGAGAACCTCTGTGTGTTATTCCCTGATCCCACAGACCCGCATTCCCAGGAGAAACCCTGGTGCTATTCCCTGATCCCATAGACCTGCATTCCCAGGAGAAGCCCTGATGTTATTTATTCCCTGATCCCACAGGGTTGCAATTCCCAGGATAAGAGTTTGTGTTATTCCCTGATCCCATAGAGCTGCAATTCCCCAATCCCAAAGAGCTGCATTCCTGGGAGAAGCCCTGGTGTTATTCCCTGATCCCATAGAGCTGCAATTCCCAGGAGAAGTCCTGGGTGTTATTCCCTGATCCTACAGAGCTGCAATTCCAAGGAGAAGACTTGGTGCTATTTATTCCCTGATCCCACAGTCCTGCAATTCCCGGGAGAATCCCTGCTGTCATTCCCTAATCCCACAGACCCACATTCCCG
>NW_020892457.1:0-363 GCF_003945725.1 Corapipo altera
GGGAGCTGTGACACCCCCAGGGACAGGACAGGGGCTGTGACACCCCCAGGGACAGGACAGGGACTGTGACACCCCCAGGGACAGGGCAGGGGCTGTGACACCCCCCCAGGGACAGGACAGGGGCTGTGACACCCCTGGGGACAGGGTGGGAGCTGTGACACCCCCGGGGACAGGACAGGGACTGTGACACCCCTGGGGACAGGGGCTGTGACACCCCCAATGACAGGGTGGGAGCTGTGACACCCCCGGGGACAGGGTGGGAGCTGTGACACCCCCAGGGACAGGACAGGGACTGTGACACCCCCAGGGACAGGGTGGGACTGTGACACCCCCGGGGACAGGGACTGTGACACCCCCAGGGAC
>NW_020892457.1:463-727 GCF_003945725.1 Corapipo altera
CCCCCAGGGACAGGACAGGGGCTGTGACACCCCCAGGGACAGGACAGGGACTGTGACACCCCCAATGACAGGGTGGGAGCTGTGACACCCCCCCAGGGACAGGGCAGGGACTGTGACACCCCCAGGGACAGGAAAGGGACTGTGACACCCCCCGGGACAGGGCAGGGACTGTGACACCCCCAGGGACAGGGGCTGTGACACCCCAGGGACAGGGCAGGGACTGTGACACCCCCGGGGACAGGGTGGGACTGTGACACCCCAGGG
>NW_020892457.1:827-1190 GCF_003945725.1 Corapipo altera
GGGAGCTGTGACACCCCCAGGGACAGGACAGGGGCTGTGACACCCCCAGGGACAGGACAGGGACTGTGACACCCCCAGGGACAGGGCAGGGGCTGTGACACCCCCCCAGGGACAGGACAGGGGCTGTGACACCCCTGGGGACAGGGTGGGAGCTGTGACACCCCCGGGGACAGGACAGGGACTGTGACACCCCTGGGGACAGGGGCTGTGACACCCCCAATGACAGGGTGGGAGCTGTGACACCCCCGGGGACAGGGTGGGAGCTGTGACACCCCCAGGGACAGGACAGGGACTGTGACACCCCCAGGGACAGGGTGGGACTGTGACACCCCCGGGGACAGGGACTGTGACACCCCCAGGGAC
>NW_020892458.1:0-590 GCF_003945725.1 Corapipo altera
AAAGCCAACCTCTGCCACTCGGCCACCAAACCCAACCTCTTGGCCACCAAACCCAACCTCTGCCAAACCCAACCTCTGCCACTCCACCAAACCCAAGCTTTGTCACCAAACCCAACCTCTGCCACTCTTGGCCACCAAACCCAACCTCTTGGCCACCAAACCCAACCTCTGCCACTCCTCCAATGCCACCAAACCCAACCTTTGCCACCAAACCCAACCTCTTGGCCACCAAACCCAACCTCCTGGCCACCAAACCCAACCTCTTGCCCACCAAACCCAACCTCTGCCACTCTTGGCCACCAAACCCAACCTCTGCCACTCCTCTTGGCAACCAAACCCAACCTCTGCCACTCTTGGCCACCAAACCCAACCTTGGCCACCAAACCCAATCTCTGCCACTCCTCTTGGCCACCAAACCCAACCTCTTGGCCACCAAACCCAACCTCGCCACTCTTGGCCACCAAACCCAACCTCTGCCACTCCTCCAATGCCACCAAACCCAACCTCTTGGCCACCAAACCCAACCTCTGCCACTCCTCCAATGCCACCAAACCCAACCTCTTGGCCACCAAACCCAACCTCTTGGCCAT
>NW_020892458.1:600-1190 GCF_003945725.1 Corapipo altera
AAAGCCAACCTCTGCCACTCGGCCACCAAACCCAACCTCTTGGCCACCAAACCCAACCTCTGCCAAACCCAACCTCTGCCACTCCACCAAACCCAAGCTTTGTCACCAAACCCAACCTCTGCCACTCTTGGCCACCAAACCCAACCTCTTGGCCACCAAACCCAACCTCTGCCACTCCTCCAATGCCACCAAACCCAACCTTTGCCACCAAACCCAACCTCTTGGCCACCAAACCCAACCTCCTGGCCACCAAACCCAACCTCTTGCCCACCAAACCCAACCTCTGCCACTCTTGGCCACCAAACCCAACCTCTGCCACTCCTCTTGGCAACCAAACCCAACCTCTGCCACTCTTGGCCACCAAACCCAACCTTGGCCACCAAACCCAATCTCTGCCACTCCTCTTGGCCACCAAACCCAACCTCTTGGCCACCAAACCCAACCTCGCCACTCTTGGCCACCAAACCCAACCTCTGCCACTCCTCCAATGCCACCAAACCCAACCTCTTGGCCACCAAACCCAACCTCTGCCACTCCTCCAATGCCACCAAACCCAACCTCTTGGCCACCAAACCCAACCTCTTGGCCAT
>NW_020892459.1:0-590 GCF_003945725.1 Corapipo altera
CCCCCCCCCGGCCCTTCCGGCTTTTTCCGGGACGGTTTCGGTTTCTTCTCGCGGAAGTTGATTCCATGGGGGACCTGGGAGGGGAAGGGGGGGACACAGAGGAGGGTGAGGGGGTTCCAGGGGGGATGTTTTGGGGTGTGGGGACCCCCCCCCTCTCCCCAGAACCGCCCCCCGGCTCCTCCTCACCTTCCGGAATCGGACCTTGAGGTTGGACTGGCCCAGCTGGGAGTCGTGGGAAAAGGCCTCGTACAGGAGCAGCTCCTGCTCCACGTGCACCTGCACCCCCCAAAAAATGGGTCAAGGGGGGGGACCCCAAACTGCCCCGGGACCCCCAGATCAGCCACGGGACCCCCAAACCTCCCCCAAATCCCCCTGATCCCTCACACAGGAGCAGCTCCTGCTCCACGTGCACCTGCACCCCCCAAAAAATGAATCAGGGGGACACCCCAAACTGCCTCGGGACCCCCAGATCAGCCACGGGACCCCAAATCCCCCCAGTATTCCCAGCATTCCCAGTATCCCACCAGCAGGACGGGGCAGCTCTGTCCCCTCTCCCTCTCCCCATTCCCAGCATTCCCAGCATCCCACCA
>NW_020892459.1:600-1190 GCF_003945725.1 Corapipo altera
CCCCCCCCCGGCCCTTCCGGCTTTTTCCGGGACGGTTTCGGTTTCTTCTCGCGGAAGTTGATTCCATGGGGGACCTGGGAGGGGAAGGGGGGGACACAGAGGAGGGTGAGGGGGTTCCAGGGGGGATGTTTTGGGGTGTGGGGACCCCCCCCCTCTCCCCAGAACCGCCCCCCGGCTCCTCCTCACCTTCCGGAATCGGACCTTGAGGTTGGACTGGCCCAGCTGGGAGTCGTGGGAAAAGGCCTCGTACAGGAGCAGCTCCTGCTCCACGTGCACCTGCACCCCCCAAAAAATGGGTCAAGGGGGGGGACCCCAAACTGCCCCGGGACCCCCAGATCAGCCACGGGACCCCCAAACCTCCCCCAAATCCCCCTGATCCCTCACACAGGAGCAGCTCCTGCTCCACGTGCACCTGCACCCCCCAAAAAATGAATCAGGGGGACACCCCAAACTGCCTCGGGACCCCCAGATCAGCCACGGGACCCCAAATCCCCCCAGTATTCCCAGCATTCCCAGTATCCCACCAGCAGGACGGGGCAGCTCTGTCCCCTCTCCCTCTCCCCATTCCCAGCATTCCCAGCATCCCACCA
>NW_020892460.1:0-1189 GCF_003945725.1 Corapipo altera
AGTGGGCTCAGGGAGGGTGGGGGAGACCCCCAAAGTCTTGGGAAGAGAGGTCCTGAGGAGCTCCTGGGCTGCAGCTTTTCCCTTGGGAGCAATTTCAGTCTCCTCCCTACCCCAAGAAGTGGATCAGGGAAATGGCACCAACTTTGCTGCTGACGCTCTGATCTGCTTTTGTTTTCCAGAGAGGCAAGAGGCAGCACTGGGTAAGTCTCACTGCCCTTCTCCTGGGTCAAATCCTCTGTGAAAACTTCCAGACCTTTTCATTCCTTCTCTCAGTCTCTCCAAATGTTGTTTCTGGGCAGATATTTTCCTTCCTCCTCCCCTGACCCCATTATCAGGTGAAAATTCACCTTGAAAAATCCTTAAGATTTTTCCCCTGTGTGGCTGTCCATGCTTTTTGAGATTCCTTTTAATTTAAGTAGTGAAAAAGTGCTGAACACCTATCATACTTTAGGGGCAAATTACAGAAACCCGAGCTATTGGGGAATTGCTCCTAAATATGTAGTTTCCTTGATTCCTAAGAATTTTTCAAAAACTAAACTTGCTTGAAGAGGTCATGTAGTTTTGTTTGCTTGTTTGTTTATTGTTTGTAGAATTGCCAATAAATAGTCCTTTGTCTATGAAACAGAACTTCCTGCTAAAATGGTGCCACTGAAGGGGGAAAAATGATGGGGAAACTAAATACAGGTCAGCTGTCCCTGCAATCAGAGCAAAACCAGAGCATCTCCCCTTTCCATCTCATTCTTTCCTGTGTGGTCCTTCAGCTGGGGGGAGGTCCCAGGGAAGGAACTGTTCCACGTAATAACTCGTGTGTGTTTGTTGTTCAGGGGAGCGTGATGCAGAAATCGGTGAGTGTCCTACTCTTCCTTACAAAGAATGATTTACAGAATCTGTGTAGGGTGGGGGGATTTTTTGGTTTATTTCTTTCACTTTTAAAGTGTGAAGTGAACCAAAAAGTGTTGGAGGCCTGGGAGAAGGAGCGAGTGAGTTTGAGAATCCAAAATTCAAGGTGACTGAAGATGGTGCCTGGGGATGGGAAGGGGTGGGGGCAGCAGTAGAAGTGACAGGGTGGCAGTGCCCTGGTGCCCTTAGAAATGAGGGACCTGCCAGAGATCATTTCCTGCCCCCAGGCTGAGCAGGACAACCTGCCCCATGGGCGGGGGAGCAGAGCTGCAGGCTGGGGGTGGGACAG
>NW_020892461.1:0-1189 GCF_003945725.1 Corapipo altera
GCGCCCCCCAGGACGAGGAGGAGCCCCCTCCCCAAACAGAGGTGAAGGATGAGGAGGGGGACGAGCTGTGGGACACCCTGGAGCCCGTCCCTGCCCCCCGGGGGGGCAAGAAACGGAAGAGTTCGGGGCTCTGAGACCCCCCAAACCCCCCCCGAGCCCCCTCCATTGTACATAATAAATATAATTTTTACTCTGTTGACCATAAGTGTGGCTTTTTAGAGGAAAATTAGGACTGGGAGGGGGACTGGGAGGGTCTCTGGGGGACCCCGGTGGGCAGCAAAGGATTTTGGGGGGGTCCTGCGCCCCCAAAACCAACCTTTGACCCCGGAAACTGAAGCGCGTCCCCTTTAAATCCCCGCCCACTTCGCCTTCGGCACTTTCCGGAGCCGCTCGGTACTTTGGCCCCGCCCCTTTTGTCTCGTCCGCCAATCACAGCTCCGGTCACCGCTCGGATGTTTCCGGCTTCTTCCGGTGGCCCCGCCCCCTCCCTGCTCAGCCAATCAGGTGCTCCCTCCCCCCTTCGGCTCCGCCCGCGCTCGGGAGTTTCCGTCACCGTTCGGCTCTTTCCGTCATCCCCATAGAGAACCATTGTCCCGCTCATTACCACCCCCCTAATTAAGCCTGTCTCTAATTAACCGCCCCGTCAGCAACTCAGGGACGCACATTAACCCCCTCAACGCCACTTCCACCCCCAACCCCCTTCAAACACCTCAAAACACCCCCCAAAACACCACAAAAAAACCCCTCTAAAAACCCCCTCAAACCGCCCAAAAACTTCCCCCAAACCCCAAAAAAACTTCCCCCAAACGCCCCAAAATCACCGAATCAAAGCCCCCAGAGGCCGGAAATGCAGCGAATGGGCCCCAACCCCCTTTATTTGGCTCAGGAGTTGGCGTTGGGACCCTTCTTCTTGCCGAAGGTGGGCACGACGTTGACGAAGCGCCGGTTGTACTGCATGCGCCGCTTCGCCCGCCCCGTCTTCTTCTTCTTCTTCTCCTGCTTGGCCACCTGCCCAAAAAACATTTGGGGGGGGTCCTAAAGGGTCCCCAAAACCCCCCCCAAAGCCCCCAAAACGGGGGGAACCCCCTGAGTGCTCACCTTGGGGGTCTGGCCCCTCACTTTGCCGGCGCGGGCGAGGGATCCGTGGACTTTCCCTGGGTGGGGGGGGAGAAGAAGGAAATTAGGGGGT
>NW_020892462.1:0-1188 GCF_003945725.1 Corapipo altera
AGGTCATGTATCTTGAATAACAAGATGGATTGGTTATTCTTTTCTGCATAGCAGGTCTCGTGTCCCAATGGATCCCTGGATCTACTGTTCCAGAGATAAGAAGATCTATATTTCTTAGATGAGTTGCACCAACAATCTGTATACTTTGTTTTGTATTACTGGTAAGCAACAATCAGAATTGGAATATTATTCCTGAACTGTGTGCTACCAAGTTGTTCTGGCAGCAGGGTTAAAGGTAAAGGCTAGAGCTAAACCCTGGCTTCAAGAAGTGAAGGACATACGTCTGCAGAGTGTCTGCAACTGTGCTTGGTTTTGTCTCCTGGGACGGGGCAGACATGCCACTAAGGGGGGAAAGAAGACAGTGGAAAACTATAAAACTTGTAACATCCTGAAGCCTAATAGTCATCACTGTATAGAACCATCCGTTTCTGTGCTATTCATGTCACACCAGTGATGTTTGTGAAGATCAGGCAGAACGGTGTGGTTTGGTAATTCTAAATCAGACACTGATTGTTTTGCAGTGCTCATATTTGTATGTGGTTTGTCCCAGCAGTGTTACAGCAGGTGACAAGAATTATTTGGAATCAACAAATGACAGAAACCTTTTGGCTTACG
This sequence comes from Corapipo altera, assembly GCF_003945725.1. Taxonomy (NCBI): domain Eukaryota; kingdom Metazoa; phylum Chordata; class Aves; order Passeriformes; family Pipridae; genus Corapipo; species Corapipo altera. The sequence goes on from NW_020892462.1 coordinate 616, forward strand.
AGTCTACACAAGAATATATGTGATTGTGAAATAACCATGTGTGAGGTGCTAGGCCTCACAGAAGAAAAGTCTTATGTTGAAAAGCTGGTTGGCAAGACTGCAAATGAAGGACTGATGTTTGTGGACCTCTCTATGGGCTCTGGCTCGCATCATGCTTACAATTTTCTTATGATGAACTGGTAACATTCTAGTTAAGTGCAGAAATGATTTCACATTCAATGGTATAGTTAACGTGAAGATGGATAAAATTCTTTTATAGCATGGAGGCAAGAGATAACCTGTACTATCACTCCATGAGGTGAAGGGGGATTGACTGCAGTCAGGGGTAAACTGGGGCAGGACGGTTTGCTCCCGATGAGGCCTGGAATCTGTACAGAGAGTGCAAGCTTTCTGTGGGAGCAGTTGGTGAGACCAGGATGTTGTCTGGTGTTGCATTAAACTCCAGATATACATTGCCTGTGATGGCTCCTAACAGGCCTATAAATGTGTGACTGGCAGTCAACCACTTCATACTATAAAAGATGAATCCAAATTATAAAATTCTGAAATGAGAAGTTCTGTTGTACTAGACTT
>NW_020892463.1:0-1188 GCF_003945725.1 Corapipo altera
AAGTCTAGTACAACAGAACTTCTCATTTCAGAATTTTATAATTTGGATTCATCTTTTATAGTATGAAGTGGTTGACTGCCAGTCACACATTTATAGGCCTGTTAGGAGCCATCACAGGCAATGTATATCTGGAGTTTAATGCAACACCAGACAACATCCTGGTCTCACCAACTGCTCCCACAGAAAGCTTGCACTCTCTGTACAGATTCCAGGCCTCATCGGGAGCAAACCGTCCTGCCCCAGTTTACCCCTGACTGCAGTCAATCCCCCTTCACCTCATGGAGTGATAGTACAGGTTATCTCTTGCCTCCATGCTATAAAAGAATTTTATCCATCTTCACGTTAACTATACCATTGAATGTGAAATCATTTCTGCACTTAACTAGAATGTTACCAGTTCATCATAAGAAAATTGTAAGCATGATGCGAGCCAGAGCCCATAGAGAGGTCCACAAACATCAGTCCTTCATTTGCAGTCTTGCCAACCAGCTTTTCAACATAAGACTTTTCTTCTGTGAGGCCTAGCACCTCACACATGGTTATTTCACAATCACATATATTCTTGTGTAGACTCGTAAGCCAAAAGGTTTCTGTCATTTGTTGATTCCAAATAATTCTTGTCACCTGCTGTAACACTGCTGGGACAAACCACATACAAATATGAGCACTGCAAAACAATCAGTGTCTGATTTAGAATTACCAAACCACACCGTTCTGCCTGATCTTCACAAACATCACTGGTGTGACATGAATAGCACAGAAACGGATGGTTCTATACAGTGATGACTATTAGGCTTCAGGATGTTACAAGTTTTATAGTTTTCCACTGTCTTCTTTCCCCCCTTAGTGGCATGTCTGCCCCGTCCCAGGAGACAAAACCAAGCACAGTTGCAGACACTCTGCAGACGTATGTCCTTCACTTCTTGAAGCCAGGGTTTAGCTCTAGCCTTTACCTTTAACCCTGCTGCCAGAACAACTTGGTAGCACACAGTTCAGGAATAATATTCCAATTCTGATTGTTGCTTACCAGTAATACAAAACAAAGTATACAGATTGTTGGTGCAACTCATCTAAGAAATATAGATCTTCTTATCTCTGGAACAGTAGATCCAGGGATCCATTGGGACACGAGACCTGCTATGCAGAAAAGAATAACCAATCCATCTTGTTATTCAAGATACATGACCT
>NW_020892464.1:0-1188 GCF_003945725.1 Corapipo altera
CCCCCTCACCTGTGCAGGTGCGTCCCCGCTCTGCAGGCACAGGGTGCACTGGCGCTCGTCGGCCCCGCCCCCACCTGCCGCCTTCGGCACCGCCGGCTCCGCCCACCACTCACCTGGACAGGTAGGAGAAGGGGCGGGGTCAGCCAGGTGCAGGGGACACGCCCCCCCAGGCCACGCCCACCTGCCCAGGTGAGGCCCTGACGCACCTGGGATGGGCGGGGGGGCACAGGTGAGTCAGTGGTGGGCGGGGCTTAATTCAAAAGTGGGTGTGGCTTGTCCAGGTGTGCACAGGTGAGTCGGTGGTGGGCGTGGTTTATCTCTAAAGGGGGCGTGGCTTGACTTAGAGTGGGTGTGGCTTATCCAGGTGTGCACAGGTGAGTCGGTGGTGGGCGGGGCTTAGCCCTAAAGGGGGTGTGGCTTAATTCAAAAGCGGGTGTGGCTCATCCAGGTGTGCACAGGTGAGTCTGTGGTGGGCGTGGCTTAACTTAAAAGTGGGTGTGGCTTCCCCAGGTGCGCACAAATGAGTCTGTGGTGGGCGTGGCTTAACTTAAAAGTGGGTGTGGCCTATCCAGGTGTGCACAGGTGAGTCTGTGGTGGGCGTGGCTTAACTCAAAAGTGGGCGTGGTTTATCCAGGTGTGCACAGGTGAGTCAGTGGTGGGCGTGGCTTAACTCAAAAGGGGGCGTGGCTCATCCAGGTGTGCACAGGTGAGTCAGTGGTGGGCGTGGCTTAACTCAAAAGTGGGTGTGGCTCATCCTGGTGTGCTGGGGTGGGCGTGGCTTGTGTGGGCGTGGTCCAGGGTGGGCGTGGCTCACCTGTGGTGGGCGGGGCCGCGTCCTGGCGCCACTGGGCGTAGGTGTGGTCGCTCGAGGGGGGCAGCACCAGGTGGGGGAGGGGCCCGCTGGGGGGGGGGGGGGGGGGGGGGAAAAAAGGGGGGGGTCAGAACCCCCAAAAATGACCCCAGGACCCCCAAAATACCCAAAAAACAACCCCAGGACCCCCAAAAACCACCCCCGGGACCCCAAAATACCCAAAAAACCACCCCTGGGACCCCCAAAATACCCAAAAAACCCCCCAGGACCCCCAAAAACCAACCCAGGACCCCCAAAATATCCAAAAAAACAACTCCAGGACCCCCAAAAATACCCAAAAAACTTCCCTCGGGACCCCCAAAATATCAAAAACCCCC
>NW_020892465.1:0-907 GCF_003945725.1 Corapipo altera
CAGGGGGCAGGGAAAACCTTTTATTCACCGAGGTTTTCGTTGTGATGTTTGGACAGAGGGGAAAGTTTCGTTTCCCTTCGGCTCAAAGCCCCCAAAACATCCCAAACCTGATCCAAATATTTGCCTTGGAGCGGGTTTGTTTTTCCAGGCCGAACTCGGGGCCTTCCAAGGATTTATTTCAACTCATTCCAAGTGTCCTGGGAGGGGTTTTGTGTTTTAAATAGGGATTAATCTCTTCCAAATACCCGTGAGCTCAGCTTTGCAAAGCCCAGCCTTGGCCTGGACGGGCCGTTTCCTTTTCCTGGAGCTTTGGGATCATTTTAAATGTTTGATTTTAGAGGGAATTTCCCCCCTTGGAAATCCTGTGCTTGTGTCTTGCCCAGCAGTTCTTCCTCCAGGCTCATCCCAGCCCTGGAGCTGGGGGGTAAATCCAGGCAGATCCGTGTTTTTTGGGGGGGGGGGGGGTTGGGAGGATTTGGGGTTATTTTAATCCCGGGTGTAACTGGAGCTGCCAAACTCGGCTGCTGGGCCGGGCTTTGCTGCTTGGACAAGGACAAAGAGCTTCCAGGAAGGAAAAGGAGATTTGGGGGGAGGTTTGGGGGCATTTTTAGGGGGGAGATTTTTCACCTGAGGTGAAAAACTGAAGGTGCTGCAGTTCCTCGTCCCAACCTTTAAACAGGACGTGACTTTTATTTCCTTTTCCGGTTCAAACTCTTCCAAAACCTGACTTTTTTTTTTTTTTTTTTTTTCTGAAGCTCTCCCAGCTGAGGGTTGGGCTGGGCTGGATGACTTGGACTGGAACAGGTTGGACTGGATAATTTGGATTGGACAGGTTGGACTGGAAAGGTTGGGTTGGGATGGGTTGGGTTGGATAATTTGGGTTGGCACAGGTTGGACTGGCACAGGT
>NW_020892465.1:917-1188 GCF_003945725.1 Corapipo altera
TGGGTTGGCACAGGTTGGACTGGCACAGGTTGGGTTGGATAATTTGGATTGGACAAGTTGGGTTGGATAATTTGGATTGGGACAGGTTGGGCTGGAAAGGTTGGGTTGGATAATTTGGACTGGGACAGGTTGGATTGGCACAGGTTGGATTGGCACAGGTAGGAATGGCACAGGTAGGACTGGCATAGATTGGTTTGGATAATTTGGGTTGGCACAGGTAGGAATGGCACAGGTTGGACTGGGACAGGTTGGGTTGGATAATTTGGACTGG
>NW_020892466.1:0-1188 GCF_003945725.1 Corapipo altera
TGCTCATAAACTAGTGCAAGAACAATTTGATCAAGGACATTTAAAACTTTCTACTAGTCCCTGGAATACACCCATATTTGTAATAAAGAAAAAATCTGGAAAATATCGATTATTGCATGACCTGCGAGCAGTTAATTCACAAATGGAAGCCATGGGGGCTTTACAACCTGGACTACCGAATCCTGCAATGCTTCCAATGGGCTGGTCTTTGCTGATTATAGATTTAAAAGATTGTTTCTTTACAATTCAGTTACATCCTCGTGATACTAAACGTTTTGCTTTTACATTACCTGCCATCAATCGAGAAAAGCCTGATCAACGGTTTGAGTGGACAGTATTACCACAAGGGATGAAAAATAGTCCTACCCTATGCCAACTATATGTGGATACTGCATTACAAGCCCTGTGGTAAATGGCCTGATTGTATAATCTATCATTACGTGGATGATATTTTATTCTGTCAACCTGAAGATTTTATGCCCCAGCAAATACAAATAATTCACAAACATTTGGAACAATTCAAATTAATGATAGCAGATGAAAAAATTCAAACGACGGCACCATGGAGATATTTAGGTTGGACTATCTCCCGACATGTTGTTGTCCCACAGAAATTGATATTTCAATCAAAATTACGCACTGTGAATGTTGCACAAAAACTTCTTGGTGACTTACAGTGGCTACATCCTGTAGTAGGAATCCCTGCTGACCTTTTAGTTGAATTGCGACCCTTATTAAAGGGAACAGACCCGGTAACAAGAATTACTGTAACAAAGCACCAACAACACATACTCTAACAAATTTTAGATTGTGTCACCCAAGGCCGTGTCCGGAGGCGGCAGTGGGATCTGCCTTTGGAACTTACTTTCTGGGCTAATAAACGATAGGTCTTAGGGGCCATCACACAGTCACAAACAGAAGTGGGGGAGGATATAGGTGTCATAGAATGGCTATCGACTAGCATACAACAATCTAAAACACTCTTACAAAAAATTGAAATGTTAGCAGTTCTAATAAAAAAGGGTAGAGAGCGTGTAATACAGATTGATGCTCAGGAACCTGTACGCATACGATTACCAATGCAGAAAGATGTTCTTGATTGGTATCTAATTACTAATGATGTTCTTCAAGAGGCATTATTAGGACTATCATGTCCTATAATTACCAGTAAATTGAACAATGTTCCTA
>NW_020892467.1:0-1188 GCF_003945725.1 Corapipo altera
TGCTGAGCACAGCACCAACACTGGGACATTCCTTCCTTAGCTGAGGGTAAGACCCTGGCAGGGGACACAAGTAGGCCAGCTGAGCCCAACTGACCCAAGGGACATTGCAGACCCTGGGAGGTCAGCTCAGCTCTAAAAGCTGAGGCCCGGAGCAGGAGGGGGGCATTCATTGTCTAATCGCTGCCTGCTGAGGAACCGTCCCACGTCCCCAAGCCCTGCTCCTCGGGAGTGGCCGACCATGGCTGCTCATGGGGAGTAGAGAACAAACCCTGCTATCTTTGGCTTCTGCACGCGAAAGCATCACTTTGCTTTTTGCTTTAAATAAACTGCCTTATCTCAACCCACTATTTTTTTTTCCACCTTACTCTCTTCCCTGTCCTGCTGGGAAGGGGAGTGATAGAGCGGCTGGGAGGGCACCTGGTGTCCAGCCAAAGTCAACCCACCACACACCTGAACACTTCCAGAGACTCCACCACCTCCCTGGGCTACTTGTTCCAGTGCCTGAACACTCCCTCAGTGGAAAAAGGGTTCTTTAATATCTAATATGAACCTTGCCCAATGCAATTTAAGGTCATTCCCTCACAACCTTTCACTAGAGCCTTGGCAGAAGAGACCAATCCCCATCCCACTAAAACCTCCTTTCAGGTCATTGCAGAGAGCAATGAGGTCCCCCCTGAGCCTCCCCTTCTCCAGACTCAACCAGCCCAGTTCCCTCAGCCATCCCTCAGCAGACATATTTTCCAGAGCCTTCCCCAGCTCCATTCCCTTCTCTGGACACGCTCCAGCCCCTCAAGGGCCTTTTGGCACTGAGGGGCCAGAACTGGGCACAGCACTCGAGGTGGGGCCTCAGCAGTGCCCAGCACAGAGGGGCAATCAGTTCTCTGCTCCTGCTGACCACACTCTTCTCCACAAAGGCCACGATGCCCTTGACCTTCTTGCCCCCCTGGGCACACTCTGGCTCATATCCAGCCACTGTCAAGCAGCACCCCCAAGTCCCTTCCTGCTGAGCAACTCTCCAGCCCCTCTGCCCCCAGCCTGGAGCGTTCCAGGGGGTTGTTGGGACCCAAGTGCAGGGCCTGACACTTGGCCTTATTGATCCAGCCTGTCCAGATCCCTCTGCAGAACCTTCCTGCTCTCCAGCACATCCACAATCACACCCAACTTCATGGTATCAACAAAGGTACTGAG
>NW_020892468.1:0-1188 GCF_003945725.1 Corapipo altera
ATGGGAGAGTTCAGGGTGTGGGAGGGGCTTAAAGCAGCCAATGGGAGGCTGTGGGGGGGTGTGGCCTAAAGCAGCCAATGGGAGGGCCCAGAGGGGAGGGCGGGGCTCAAACCAACCAATCGGAGAGCCCCTGAGCACCAGGGGCCAATGGGAGAGCTGGCGGGTGAGGGCGTGGCCTCAGCCAGCCAAGCAGAGCGAGGGGCGGAGCTTCAGCCAACCAATGGGGGGCTGGAAGGGGCGTGGCCTTAACCGGCCAATGGGAGAGCTCAGAGGGGAGGGAGGGGCTTAAACCAACCAATGGGGAGAAGGGCGTGGCTCGGCCCAGCCAATGGGAGGGCCCCAGGGGGCGTGGCCAAGAAAAGGGGGGCGTGGCCAGAAGTGGGGGAGGAGCCAGAGCTGTGGGGGAGGGGCCTGAAAGGCCCCACTGACCCTCCCCCCCCCCCCCCCCACCAGGACCAAGGCCGTCCCGGGCCCCTTGACCCCGCCCCCCCACCTCCAGACCACGCCCCTTTCTCCCCCACCCCCCAAATAAACAGCTTTGGCCCTGCCCACCCGTCATTATTGACCACACCCCCCTCATTTACATACAGGAGACGGAGCTTTTATTGTGGGCGGGGCTGACAGGTGGGCGTGGCCTCGTGGTGGGCGTGGCCTCGTGGTGGGCGTGGCCTCACTGGCGCTCGTAGATGATTCGCAGGAGCCGAAGGCTGGGCCCGTAACGCTGCTGCTGCCGCTGGGCGGCCTCCCGCCACCTAGACCAGTATGGACCAGTATAGACCAGTAAAGACCAGTATAGACCAGTATAGACCAGTATAAACCAGTACGGACCAGTATAAACCAATATAAATCAATACGGACCAGTACGGACCAGTAACCCCCAGTATAACCTCCCAGTACAGACCAGTAACCCCCAGTATAACCTCCCAGTCCGGCCCAGTCACCCCCAGTGACCTCCCCAGTCGCTCCCAGTAACCCTCAGTGAGCTCCCAGTACCAACCAGTCCCTCCCAGTATAAACCAGTGCCTCCCAATCCCCTCCCAGTCCCTCCCAGTTCCTCCCAGTACATCCCAGTATAAACCAGTCCCTCCCAGTCCCTCCCAGTCCCTCCCAGTCCCTCCCAGTACATCCCAGTATAAACCAGTCCCTCCCAGTCCCTCCCAGTATAAACCAGTCCCTCCCAGTCCCTCC
>NW_020892469.1:0-729 GCF_003945725.1 Corapipo altera
GGCTGGAGAAGAGGAGGCTCAGGGGAGACCTCCTGACTCTCTGCAAGTCCCTGCCAGGAGGTTGGAGCCAGGTGGGGGTGGGGCTGTTGTGCCAGGAAGCAGCAGTAGGACAAGAGGGCTGGGTCTTGAGCTGTGCCAGGGGAGGTTTAGGTTTGGTATTGGGAAGCAATTTTTTGTGGAGAGAGTAATGAGGCCTTGGAATAGGCTGGGCAGGGAGGGGGTGGAGTCAGCATCCCTGAAGGTGTTGAAGGTGAGAGTGGATGTGGCCTCAGTGCCATGGTCTGGGAAGCACGGCGGGGTTGGATCAAGGGTTGGACTTGATGATCTCAGAGGTCTTTTCCAACGTGGCTGATTCTGTGATTCTCTGATTCCCATTCCTATGGCAGCACATGCTTGAGGCTCTATCCCCAGGGTGATAGAGATGTCTGTCCATATCTATCCCCAAACTTAGTCTGTAAATGTGTGGTGTTAGCAAAGCAGAATAAGTTCTGGGCTGGTTGTAAAAGGAGAAGGAAGCCCAGAGGCCAGTGCAAGCAGGCAGCCCTGAGCTTGCACATGATGTCCCCTCCCTGTAGGTTCCTGTCCTTGAGCCCAGGCCCTGAGGTGACCTTGAGAATAAGTGCAAGGCAGAGGTGCTGCTGAGGAAGGAGAGCCCTGTGGTGGGGAAGAAGAAAAGCTGTGAATGCCCATCCCCGAGAAGGTGCTGTGTCCATCCCCTGTGTGCCAGGT
>NW_020892469.1:829-1188 GCF_003945725.1 Corapipo altera
CACCCAGGAACACAAACTGTGCCTGGCCACGGAGCCTGCAAGGAGGAGCAGAGAAAGCAGTGGCAGTGTGGGGGTCCAGGTTGTCCCTGTGCCTTCCCCTGCAGGCCCTGACTGTCCCTGCTGGGCCCCTGTCCATCCCCCCCTCAGGTCCCTGAACACCTACTCTTGGTAGTTTGAGTTTTTCTGGTCTGAATCTTGGTTTTTTGGAGGTTCTTATGGACACAGGATGCCCAGTGAGTTCTAGAGATGGACTTGGGCAGGAGGAACCCCCAAACCAACGCGCTCACCCTTTGTTTCCCCCCCATCAGGATTTGTCCTTCCCAAAGCTTGGGCAGATGGAGGAGGAGGCTGCGAGGAAG
>NW_020892470.1:0-1188 GCF_003945725.1 Corapipo altera
TGGGGGTTTGGACCCCAAAATTTTTTTGAGGGGGAATTGGGGATTGAGGAGACAATGGGAAAGTGGGAGGAACAGGGAGAAGGGTGGAAAAGGGGGGGTGGTCTGGTGGGTCTGACGGTCCCATGGGAGTCTTTGGGAACAAGGGGGTTGGGAAAAGGGGGGTGGCCCCCCTGAGCTCCCAACTTCCTGTGAGGTGCTGGGGGCTGCTGGATCCAATCTCAGCCTTGCATTATGCCAGCAATTTCAGCTTAGAGGAATTACAGAGCTGTGACTGAAACACTTTTTGTCCCCAAGGTTTTAATGATGGCAAATCAGATCTATTGATAGAAATGAATTATTTAGGGTTCCAAATGATCAGACACAAGATCTTCATCACAATTATTGACTGCACAAGAGAAACACTAAAACTACCAGGAGTACATGATAAGATACACTATCCTACACTAAAGCAATTGTTGAAGCAATTCTACTCAAGCTGGCACAAAAGCAATAATTCTTAATTAGAGAGCGATGGAACTCCCCCAGACCAACGCTCGTGGGAAGATCTCTGCTTTCAACCTCCAGGACTGACCCTGGGGGGTCCCCAGCCAAGGCAGGAATCTCCACACACCCCCCAGGAAGGGTTCTGTTGGAAGAACCTGCCCTTGGGAAAGGGGACTGGCCCTTTGTGGTCAAAAGGGATGGACTGACAGTCACTGGACTCCAGGGTTGCCTCCAAATCAGGGGGTTCATTCGGAGTGGAAGCAGTGGTCGAAGTTCTTCCCGCAGTCGGGGCACTCAAGGGCTTCTCTTACTGGTGGGTCCGTTGGTGTTTCTTGAAGGCAGACCTGTCAGTGAAGCTCTTCCCACATTCCTGACATGTGTAGGGGCATTCCCCAGTGTGGATGTGCTGGTGTTGGATCAGGTTGGAGCTGTTCCTGAAGCTCTTCCCGCATTCCTTACATGAGTAGGGCCGTTCCCCAGTGTGGATGTGCAGGTGGGTGAGGAGGCTTGAGCTCTGCCTGAAGCTCTTCCCACATTCCAAGCACCTGAAGGGCTTCTCCCTGCTGGGAGGCTGCTCAGGGACCACCAATTCAAAGCTCCCCCTCAAGCTCCGGCCGCCTTCCCGGCACAGGCTGGGTCTTTCCTCCTCAGAGCACCCTGGGCTGGCTTTGGAGCCCCTCCTGCGGGGGGATCTCCGGCCCTTTT
>NW_020892471.1:0-1187 GCF_003945725.1 Corapipo altera
GACCGAGAACCTGTGGGTAACGCTGGCCAAGGCCACTGGGACGGACACCTTGTGCCTGGCCTTGTCCAGCGCCGGTAACCCCTTTCAAACGTGCCTACTGGGTATTCCTGTGACTCCGGGTGAGGAATGGAACACCTTTGTATCATAAACCCGGAGTCCGGGATCCCTGCCACTAAATTCTGTTACACTAGTACAGATTGTTTCCAGCCAAGCTTTTACTGCGGATTCACCCCAAGAAATTGACCTCCTTGGTTCTCTCCCCACCAATAACTGTATCTTATTTCATCATTACACGGAATCAAATCTATTCACACCCCATAATGTATCCGCTAACAGGTCAATTTACCAAGGAACCCCCATCCTTTTTCCCTCGGGCGTGGCAGGCTCCCTGTGAGTAAAAAATCATTAATGGCAGTAACAAAATGTGTTTATGAACACAAAGCTGTCTCAGAGCATTTAGATTATTTGGAGTGGGCCAGAATAAGAGCTGCATTGGGAAGAGCTACTTTTGGTGGAGACAAGCGAGCAGCAAAGGCAATTGTAATAGTTGAAGGCCAAATGAATAATTTGCTTATCAAAGTTCGAAGCAATAAAGTTTGTACTAGCATGGTTAATGCTTTGCTTAGATTGTAAGATGGTGAGTTGCTAAATGGCAAACCGCAATGCTGTGTTGAAATGGCATGTTATATCCTGTTATGCTAAAAGTGTTTGTTCTAAGTGTACTTATAAGGAAGAAAAGCAAGAAAAATAAAGAGGGGGTCGACCAAAAAGAAGACCTACCACCTTCATCCGGGAATTTCAACATGGCAGGCTCTGAGGACCGTGCGTTAACTGAACTATTGGCTAATCCCGTAGCAACAAGATGAGGTCTACGCAACAAACCAATGATAAGGCAAAAAGACTAAGGGGGAGGTGATTACAAAGAGTATAAAAAGACTGGTTTTAGCTTTTGAACTTGTGGACCATTGGCGGAGCTGAAGTCTCCCCAGTCGCCCAGCGCACTGTTTTGCTCATTTGCCTTTTAACAAATTTTGGATTTCTAAATTTTCAAAACTATTTGTGGTCTATTGACTATAACAGCAATCAAAGCTTGGAAAAGTATTTTTAACATCCTTGAAAGGACCATAGGCAGGAGGACACACGATCGATGTGCACGTTCAACGTCGGGGTTAGAAGTGACCCAAAAG
>NW_020892472.1:0-1187 GCF_003945725.1 Corapipo altera
GAAAAGCCCTCTAAGATCATCGAGTCCAACCACCAACCCAGCAATGCCAAGCCCACCACTAATCATGTCCCCAAGAGACAAATCCACACAGCTTTCAAAGCCCAGCAGGGTTGGTGACTCCAGCACTGCTCTGGGCAGCTGTGCCAGGGCTGGACAAGCCTTTCTGGGAGGAAGTTTTCCCTAATATCCAACCTAAACCTCTCCTGCTGCAATTTGAGGCTGCTTCCTCTTGTCCTGTCCCTTGTTCCCTGGGAGCAGAGACTGACCCCATCTGGTTCCACCCTCCTGTCAGGGAGTTGTGGAGAGCAAGAAGGTCTCCCCTGAACCTCCTTTCCTCCAGGCAGAGACCCTCCAGCTCCCTCAGCTGCTGCTGGTGCTCCAGACCCTTTCCCAGCTCTGTTCCCTTCTCTGGACACACTCCAGCCTCTCAATGTCTTTCTTTGAGGTGGGGTCTCACCAGAGCCCAGCACAGGGGGATGGTCACAACCTGAGTCCTGCTGGCCATGTCCAGCCTCAGAGAAAGCACTTACTGCCCTCCTCCACTTGCAGGGGGCAGCTTCCCCTACAGCAAAATCATTTGGAGTTGCCCATCTGGCAGTGCTGGGCATCCCCAGGACACAGGTGAGCTCATCTCCGGGGTCTGTGCTGCTGGCAGGTGTGGGGACAAGCACAGCCATGGACCAGCCCCGCTGGCATGACTTCCTGGGCTCCTGCAGGATGCACTGAACCCTTTTCTCCAAAGTGCCTGTGACTCCCACAGGCTACAGGGAGGTGGGAGTATCCCTCAGGGACAGCCTTGGTCCTGACACACATACAGACAAATCCCACCAAAGGAACTTTATTGTGTACATTTACAAAGTGATCCCTTTTCAGTGTAATTGGTGTTCAAGAGGGAGAGGGAGAGGATGAGACACAACAACCACGAGTTGCGACTGGAGAAATTCTGACCCCACAGAAAGGGTTGGTTTTTACCCTTGAGAGAGATGCAGCATTGGACCAGAGAGGTAATGAGACCTTTGCCCTTGGAGACCCTGCAACACTCAGCTGAACAAGGTCCAAAGACACTGAAGGCAGCCCTGAGGTTAACCCTGCTCTGAGCAGGTGGTTGCCACAGAAACCTCCACAGGTTCCTTCCAACCTCAATCTTACTGTGAGTCTGAACTCCCCAGGTCCCTTAAAAAAGCCTT
>NW_020892473.1:0-1187 GCF_003945725.1 Corapipo altera
TGGACGGGGGGTGCCCCATTAGCGGGGGGTGCCCCTCGGCCGGGGGGTGCCCCATTAGCGGGGGGTGCCCCTCGGCCGGGGGGTTCCCCGTTTCCCCACCCCCAGCCCCAGCTCTTCCCTCGCCCCCAGGAGCGGAGCACGACGTGGACTCGGAGGAGGCCCTGGCGTCCCAAGGTGACCGTGGGGACAGGGGGGACACGGGGGACGGGGGGGGGACAGGGGGGACACGGGGGGGGGGGGGGGGGGGCGCGGCGGGGGAGGGGGGGGACACGGGGGGAGTCAATGCTGGGGACACGGGGGGGACTGTGGGGTCACTGCTGGGGATGGGGGTGACACGGTGTGGGACTGTGGGGTCACTGCTGGGGACACGGGTGACACAGTGGGGTCACTGCTGGGGATGGGGGTGACACAGTGGGGTCACTGCTGGGGACAGGGGTGACAGTGGGGTCACTGCTGGGGATGAGGGTGACACGGTGACACAGTGGGTTCACTGCTGGGGACACGGGTGACACAGTGGGGTCACTGCTGGGGACACGAGTGATACGGGGTTGTCACAGCTCGGGTTGGGGGTGACACGGTGGGGTCACTGCTGGGGATGGGGGGGACAGGGGGGGGTCCCGGCGGGGGGGGGGGGACACGGGGGGGTCACAGCTGGGGACACGGGTGACACAGTGACAAGGTGGGGTCACTGCTGGGGATGGGGGTGACACGGGGTGGGACTGTGGGGTCACTACTGGGGACACAGGGGGGACTGGGGGGGTCACTGCTGGGGATGAGGGTGACACGGTGACACGGTGGGGTCACTGCTGGGGACACGGGTGACACTGTGGGTTCACTGCTGGGGACGGGGGTGACACGGTGGGGTCACTGCTGGGGACACGGGTGACACGGTGGGCTCACAGCCGGGGTCGGGGGTGGCACGATGGGGTCACAGCCGGGGTCGGGGGTGGCACGTGCCCCCCCCCCGGGCACACGGGGGGTGACACCGCCCGTCCCTCCCTCCCTCCCTCCCCAGGGATCTGACCCGGCCGAGCCCCGACGGAGCCGCCCCCGGGACCCCCGAACTTCCAGAGCTTTCCTGCTGCCCCCCCATTCCCCCCCCGTGTCCCTCCGCGCCCTGGAGTCCCCCCCGCGACCCCCGCGGCCCCTCCAGCCCCCTGTGGTGGGGTGACCCCCTCCCCGGGGGG
>NW_020892474.1:0-422 GCF_003945725.1 Corapipo altera
GACAGGGCCCGGGACGCGCCCCTGGGGCCTGGGGACCCCCCGACCCCTCCAAACTCACCCGCAGGCGTCGAACAGGCACCACTCGTAGAAGCGCTGGGGGGGCACCAGGTCGTGGCAGGGGGCAAAGAGCTGGTGCCGCAGGACCCCGCAGCGCCCCCGCGCCCAGGCTGCGCGCTGCGGGCTGTCCTGAGGGGGACACACCCCTTCAGAGCCCCCCGTGTCCCCCACGCGGGACCCCCACCACCCTCGATGTCCCCCCATCCTCCCCTCGTGTCCCCCTGTGTCCCCCTCATCCAGTCACGGTGTCCCCCACACGGTCCAGGCCGAGTGCTGGGGGCTGTCCTGGGGGGGGACACACCCCATCAACCCCTGTGTCCCCCCCCCATCCACCCCCTCGTGTCACCCTGTCCATCCCCTGTGTC
>NW_020892474.1:522-1187 GCF_003945725.1 Corapipo altera
CCATCCCCTGTGTCAGGCCCTCATGTCCCCCCGTGTCCCCCCGTGTCCCCCCATGTCCCCCCGTGTCCCCCTGGCAGCCCCCCATGTCTCCCCGTCCCCCCCGTCCCGCAGGTCCCCCGTGTCCCCCCGTACGTCGCAGGGGTGCTGGCGGTGCCCGTCGGCCTCGGGGCAGAGGGGGCTGAGGCGCCAGGAGTCCCCGAAGATCTCGGGGGTCGCCTCGAGAGCCCCCTCCCGGCTCCCGAAATCGTTCTCGGCGTCGCCGTCGAAGTTCCCGCAGAGCCCGGCCAGGCGCCCGCGGAGCCGCGGGGACGCGCGCACGTACACGCGGGTCCCTGGGGGGCACCGGGGGGGGTCGGGGTCCCCCTGTCACCCGTGGCACCAGGGACCCTCCCCATGGCACAGGGGACCCGCCATGGTGACCCCTCCACGGCACCACCAGCATCAGGGGCCCCCCATGCCCCCCCCCCGTCCGGGGGGCCCCCCCCCCCCCTCCCCCCCCCCCCCCGACCCCCCCAGCCCCCCCCATGGCCCCCGGGGGTCTCACCTCCGTCCCACAGCACGGCCACTCCCAGGCGCGTGAGGAGCAGCAGGAAGAGCCCCGCGCGCTGCAGCGCCAGCCCCGACCCCCCGAACACCTTGGGGGGTCGCACGGCCACCCCGTTCAC
>NW_020892475.1:0-1187 GCF_003945725.1 Corapipo altera
CCTGAGGAGATGCCCCTGCAGGATGGCAGTGCTGCTGCAGAGGTCAGTTCTGTGCCAGCAGTGCCCGTGGCTGTCCCTGCCTGCAGTCCCTGGACAGTCCTGCAGCAGGACTGGCACCGACTGCCAGAGCACTGAGGCCTCCAACAACCCAGGGCTCTGCAGGACAGTGGGGAAGGGAAGGGAGAGGAGGCCAGGCAGGAGAAGGGCTGCTGCTCCCTGGCAGTGCTGCTGAACTGGGACTCTTTTGTGGCCCAGCTCTGCACAGAGGCACCGACCCTGCAGCTGCAGAGAAGTCAGAGAGGAAAGATGTGAGGCAAACAAGCCAATGCAGAGTTCTTTATTTGGCTTAAGCACACAGCAAGTACAACTGCCAATTTGCACAGCCTGTGGGCCAGGCTAGAAAGGTAAACACTGAATTGAAAATGGTGTTTATATATATATATATATATATATATATATATATGTATGTATGTGTATACTTTTTAATTATATATTTATATATATAAAGATTTTTTGATGTGAACAAAGACAACAGCCCTACCAGGAGTAAAAAATAGAGAAGATATGGTGGACCTTTAATGAATTCCATAACAGGATTGGCCTTTAATGAGGTCCATAACATGCAGAAGGAGAGTTTCTTGCTTCTGAAAAACACCCAGTTATCAGTTTCCTCATGGCATCCTTGAGCTCCTGGTTCTTCAGGTTGTAGATGAGGGGGTTCAGTGTTGGAGACACCACTGAGTACACAAGTGACACAATAAGATCCAGGGATGGGGAGGAGATGGAGGGGAGCTTCAGGTAGGCAAATGCTGCAGTGCTGAGGAACAGGGAGACCACGGCCAGGTGAGGGAGGCACGTGGAAAAGGCTTTGTGCCGTCCCTGCTGAGAGGGGATCCTCAGCACAGCCCTGAAGATCTGCACATAGGAGAAAATAATGAAAATGAAACACCCGAATATTAAACAGGCACTAAACACAATGAGCCCAATTTCCCTGAGGTAGCCAGAGTGTGCGCAGGAGAGCTTGAGGATGTGTGGGATTTCACAGAAGAACTGGCCCAGGGCATTGCCCTGGCACAGGGGCAGGGAAAATGTATTGGCTGTGTGCAACAGAGCATTGAGAAAGCCAGTGGCCCAGGCAGTTGCTGCCATGTGGGCACAAGCTCTGCTGCCCAGGAGGGTCCCGTAGT
>NW_020892476.1:0-1187 GCF_003945725.1 Corapipo altera
ATGTTATTTTCTATAATAATAATTATTATTATTAAAAATATTTTCTATTTATTTCAATGTTACTTTCAACTTTAGGGTTGTGCAAAATGACCTCTAATTAAAAAAGAAATAATTTAAAAATGTGTTAAATCCCAAATTTTAGGAGTATTTTTGGGTGGAAAATCAGCTGGAAATAGGAAATGAATTTTTAGTTTTTATTTCTAGAAATGGTGTTTTATATTATAATAATAATTATTATTAATATTATTATTATTACTAAAAATATTTTCTATTTATTTCAATAATAATTTATGTTTTAAGGTTTGGATTGTGCAAAATGACCTCTAAAAAGTAGATTAAATAATTTTAAAATGTGTTAAATTCCAAATTTTAGGAGTATTTTTGGGGTGGAAAAATCAGCTGGAAATAAGAAATTAATTTTTATTTTTTATTTCCAGAAATGTTATTTCATATAATAATTATTATTATAATTATTATTAAAAATATTTTCTATTTATTTCAATATTAATTTCGACTTTAGGGTTGTGCAAAATGACCTCTAATTAAAAAATAAATAATTTAAAAATGTGTTAAATCCCAAATTTTAGGAGTATTTTTGGGTTGGAAAAATCAACTGGAAATAAGAAATTAATTTTTATTTTTTATTTCCAGAAATGTTATTTCATATAATAATTATAATTATATGTTATTTTCTATAATAATAATTATTATTATTAAAAATATTTTCTATTTATTTCAATGTTACTTTCAACTTTAGGGTTGTGCAAAATGACCCCTAATTAAAAAATAAATAATTTAAAAATGTGTTAAATCCCAAATTTTAGGGGTTTTTTTGGCTGGAAAATCAGCTGGAAATAGGAAATGAATTTTTAGTTTTTATTTCTAGAAATGGTGTTTTATATTATAATAATTATTATTATTAATATTATTATTATTATTAAAAATATTTTCTATTTATTTCAATAATAATTTATGTTTTAAGGTTTGGATTGTGCAAAATGACCTCTAAAAAGTAGATTAAATAATTTTAAAATGTGTTAAATTCCAAATTTTAGGAGTATTTTTGGGTGGAAAAATCAGCTGGAAATAAGAAATTTATTTTTTATTTCTATAAATGTTATTTCATATAATAATTATTGTTATAATTATTATTAAAAATATTTTCTATTTATTTCAATATTAATTTC
>NW_020892477.1:0-588 GCF_003945725.1 Corapipo altera
GGAGGGTTTTTGATTTTTTTTTTCAGTTTTTTGGGAGGGGGTTTAAGGGTTTTATGGGGGTTTTGGGGGGATTTTTTGGTGTTGTTTTTGAGGGGTTATGTTGTTTTTGGGTTTTTTTTTGTTTTTTGGGGTGTTTTTTGGGTGGGTTTTTTTTTAGTTTTTGGGGGGTTTTTAGGTTTTTTTGTTGGGGTTTTTCTGGTGGACTTTTGGGGATTTTTGGGGTTTTTTGGGTTTTTTTCAGGTTTTTTTTTGGGGGGGTTTATTTGGTGGTTTTGGGGTTTTTTGGATTTTTTTGGGAGGTTTTTGGGGTAATTTTAAGAGATTTTGGGAGGGGGGTTTAAGAGGTTTTTTGGTGGTTTTGGGGGTTTTTTTGGTGGGGTTTTTGAGCCCCCCAACCCGGGGGAGCCCCCCCAGGACCCCCCCAGGGGAACCCCCCGGGGAGTCGCTGCTGCTGCGGAGAATCCAGGAGCAGATCCAGAGGTGGGGATTTTTTTGGGGGGATTTTGGGGATTTTTGGGGTTTTTTTGGTTGGGATTTTAAGGGATTTTTGGGGTTTTTTGTGGGTTTTTTTGGGTTATTTTTGGGGGG
>NW_020892477.1:598-1186 GCF_003945725.1 Corapipo altera
GGAGGGTTTTTGATTTTTTTTTTCAGTTTTTTGGGAGGGGGTTTAAGGGTTTTATGGGGGTTTTGGGGGGATTTTTTGGTGTTGTTTTTGAGGGGTTATGTTGTTTTTGGGTTTTTTTTTGTTTTTTGGGGTGTTTTTTGGGTGGGTTTTTTTTTAGTTTTTGGGGGGTTTTTAGGTTTTTTTGTTGGGGTTTTTCTGGTGGACTTTTGGGGATTTTTGGGGTTTTTTGGGTTTTTTTCAGGTTTTTTTTTGGGGGGGTTTATTTGGTGGTTTTGGGGTTTTTTGGATTTTTTTGGGAGGTTTTTGGGGTAATTTTAAGAGATTTTGGGAGGGGGGTTTAAGAGGTTTTTTGGTGGTTTTGGGGGTTTTTTTGGTGGGGTTTTTGAGCCCCCCAACCCGGGGGAGCCCCCCCAGGACCCCCCCAGGGGAACCCCCCGGGGAGTCGCTGCTGCTGCGGAGAATCCAGGAGCAGATCCAGAGGTGGGGATTTTTTTGGGGGGATTTTGGGGATTTTTGGGGTTTTTTTGGTTGGGATTTTAAGGGATTTTTGGGGTTTTTTGTGGGTTTTTTTGGGTTATTTTTGGGGGG
>NW_020892478.1:0-1185 GCF_003945725.1 Corapipo altera
CTGGGAGAGCTGGGCCCCTCCTGGGGAACAGCCTGGGCATCCCCAGCACTCACGGGTTTGTCCCAACTGCTGTAACCAACATCAGCTCCCCCCTGAGACAGCCTTTTGTCACTCACGCCTTCCCTTTGGGGCAGCTCTTGGGCACCGTACTCTTCTTCCTGGGGTTGCTCCTTGTCTACGACTTGGAAGAGCTCTGAATCTCTCTTGTCTTCCCATTGGTACAGTCCATGAGCTCCCACATCTTCTCCCTGCTGAGTCAGGTCACGGTATCTCTGACCTTCCTGCCGGGTCAGCTCTTGGACTCCCACATCTTCCCGCTGAGGAAGTTCTTGGCCTCTCAGACCTCCCCATTGGGACCGCTCCTGATAGGTCTCTTCTTCTTCCCTTCGGGTTCTCACACGTTCTTCCCTTTGGGGCAGCTCTCGGGTTCTCACACGTTCTTCCCATTGGGGCAGCTCTCGGGTTCTCACACGTTCTTCCCTTTGGGGCAGCTCTCGGATTGTCACATGTTCTTCCCACTGCGTCACCTCGTGGTATCTCACACCACCTGCTTCCCATTCATGCAGCTCCTGGCGTCTCACAGTTTCTTCCCGGTGGTACAGCTCCGGGTGTCTCCCACAACAGCATTGGGAAAGTTCTCGGACTCTCACTTCTTCTTGCCATTCATAGAGTTCTTCATCTGCTGTCTCATCTTCTGTCTCATCTTCTGTCTCATCTTCTTCCCATTCGGTAGCATCTCCGAATTGGGAAAGGTCTTGATCGGTGTCGTAATTCCAGGTGTCATCCCTGCAGCCGAAGGACCCCTCCTCAGTCCCCAACAGTGGCAGGTCTGACTCACCCACTGTCCCCAGCCAGTGCTCGCTGAATGACTCGTCTTCCAGCCAGCTGGGCAAGGGGCTGGGGGGCTGGGAGTTGGGGTTCCTCTTGTTCTCATCCATCTCTATTGTCCTCTACAGGGAGCTGCTCCCTCCTTGGAGAGGGGCTCTCATGGTTGTGGGCATGCCTGGGCTCTGTGATGTCACTGGGGTCTCTGGGCACCCCCATGTCCCACCTCACAAAGGGCCCTGGAAGGTGCCCGTGTCACAAAGGGCCACCCCCGGCCCCCCTTGGACAGCGGCACCGCCCGGACCCGGCCCGGGGCAGCCCCGGCACTTGTGGCCTTGCAGCCCCTGCTGTGCCCGGAGC
>NW_020892479.1:0-1185 GCF_003945725.1 Corapipo altera
ATTGACAGGTCGGAGGAGCCGAAGAGGAGTCACCGTTTTTATTGAAATGTACCCAAAAAATTGGGGGGGGGGGGAAGGAGGAGGGGGAGAGGCACCCATGGGGGCTGGGAGGGGGCGGGACCCTGCGGGGGGGGCGGGAAATGGGTCCCAGTGGGGCAGGAATGGGCTCCCAGTAGGAGTTATGGGGCAGGAACTGGTTCCCAGTGGGTCTGTGGGGCACAAAGTGGTTCCCAGTGGGAGTTATGGGGCAGGAACTGGTTCCCAGTGGGTGTGTGGGGCAGGAACGGGTCCCAGTGGGTGTGTGGGGCAGGACCAGTCCCCCCCAAAGCCCCTCGGCCCCGCCGGGGGATCCTCGGGGGACGGGGGGGGCTCAACGTCCGACACGGCCCAGGGAGCTGGGGGAGGAAAGAGGGAGAAAATCACCCAAAACCGGCCAAAGCTGGGTGAAAACGGCCAGATTTGGGTGAAATGAAGGAAAATCAGATGTAAAAATTAGGCCAAAACTGGCGAGGTTGGGGGTAAAATGTAGGAAAATGAGGTGGAAAATGAGGGCAGAAATGGCCAGATGGGGGTGAAATGAAGGAAAACGAGACCAAAACTGGGCAAATTTGGGGTGAAATGAAGGAAAATCAAGCCAAAAAATCCGGGTGACGTGACACAAAAAAAAAAAAAAAAGGCCAAACTGAGGTAAAACGAGGCCTAAACCGTCCAAATTCGGTGCCCACCTGGCGCGGCGCTGGGGGGGCTCCGGGCGCGCCTCGGGGGGGTCCCGGCGCAGCAGGAAGGGCCGGAGGCTCCCCCGAACCGGGGACCCCCCCGAGACCCCCCCCCGGGGGGCCAGGGACAGGTTGAAGGGCCAGGGAGGCTCCGCCTCCTCGCGCAGGACTGCGGGCGATTGGCCGGGAGTCAGGGGGGACACGCCCACTGGGACACGCCCTGTTTGACCACGCCCCCCTTGACCATGCCCTATCAGCCCCCACCTCCACCCACCCACCCAATCCCAGCTTGAAGGGGATTGGCTGAGAGGGGACACGCCCACCCCTCAGTAACCATGCCCCATCAGGCCACACCCCCTCAGAATCCCCCCACCCCCCAAATCCCAGCTTGAAGGGGATTGGCTGAGAGTCTGGTGGGGGGATACACCCACTGGGCCACACCCACTCTGACCACACCCCATTTAGCCCC
>NW_020892480.1:0-1185 GCF_003945725.1 Corapipo altera
TCCTTGGTGTCCCCAGTTCCTCCCTTGACACCCCGAGACCGACCCCCTGGTGTCTCCAATGTTCCCAGGGCCTCTCCATGGCCACAATTCCCCCCATGGTACACCCAATTCCACTGTCCACAAACCCCTCCCCACTCTCCCCAAACCCCATCCCTGATGTCCCCAACCCTCCATCCCACTCCAGGAGCCCCCCCTGGACCCTCTGACCCCAAAAACGCCCCCCCCCACTCACAGAAAGGCCAAGGGCATCTGGGGACACACTGGGGAGAGCTGGGGGGCTTTGTAGGGCCCTGGGTGATTACTGGGGGATACTGGGACACACTGGGGGGAACCAGGGGGCACTGGAAGGGACTGGAGGTGAACTGGGGCACACTGGGGGGCACTGGAAGAGAACTGGGGAGTTACTGGGGGATTACCAGGACACACAGGGAGACACTGGGAGGTTACTGGGCTATACTGGGGGTTACTGGGTGCTCACTGCAGGATCACTGGGCCATACTGGGGGGCAGTGGGAAGTCACTGGGACACACTGGTTGGTCACTGAGGGGGTTACTGGGCCATACTGAGGGTCACTGGGAGGTCATTGGGATATACTGGGGGCACTGGGATCCCCTTATCCACATGTGGTACATCTCCCCGCCTATTTTGGGGGGCATCCCTAGGACTCCTCCCCTGAAAGCTGGGGGACCCCCTGAACCCACTGCTGGGCTTTAGGGGACCCCCCATAATCCCCTCAAAATCCCTGAAATCCCTCCCTCGACCCGTCGAAACCTCCTCAAGGACCCCTCATCCCTCCCCAGCACCCCCTAAACCCTCTGAAGTGACCTGCAAAACTCACCTGAGACTCCCCAAGCCCATTCGGGGACCCCCAATCCCCCTCACGGACCCTCAAAACCATCTGGGAGCCATGAAACCCCTTAGAGCCCCCAAAACTGCCTCAAAGGTCCCGGCAAAGCCCCCCAGGAACCCCAAACCTCCTCACAAACCCCCAAAGCCCACCTGGGACACCCTAAATCTTCTCAGAGACAAAAACACCCATCAGAGCCCCCCAAAACTTTTCAGGGACCTTCAACCTCCCCCGAGTCCCCTCAGGACACCGAACCCCCTCAGGGACCCCTCACAATGTCCCCGGGAACCCCCGAACCCCCGCGCTAAACCCTCCCGAGCCCTCCAGCCTTTCCACCC
>NW_020892481.1:0-1185 GCF_003945725.1 Corapipo altera
TCAGCCAGACCTCCCTGCTCCGGGAGAGTGGGATGCAGCCAAGAAAAACTGGGATCCAATCCAA
The DNA here is from genome assembly GCF_003945725.1 of Corapipo altera. NCBI lineage: Eukaryota > Metazoa > Chordata > Aves > Passeriformes > Pipridae > Corapipo > Corapipo altera. Next base: position 65 of record NW_020892481.1, read on the forward strand.
AGAAACTCAGGATTCAGCTCTTCCCCTCCCCTCCGCTCGAGGTGACAAACCAGTGTCACCTTCCCAAGTATTCCAGGACCATTTCCTGTTTTCCCAGCTCCAGGAAACTCCGTGGCTTTGGGATCATTGTCCCTCTGTCCCCCTGGAGCATCCCAGGGCAGGGATGTGGCAAAGGAAAACCGGGATCCCATCCAAGGAAACCCGGGATCCAGCACTTCTCCTCTGACCGGGGTGACAAACCAGTGTCACCTTCCCAAGTGTTCCAGGACCATTCCCTGTTTTCCCAGCTCCAGGGAACTCCATGGCTTTGGGATCATCGTCCCTCTGCCCTCCTGGAGCATCCCAGGGCAGGGATGTGGCCAAGGAAAACCGGGATCTCATCCAGGGAAACCTGGGATCCAGCACTTCTCCTCTGGTCGTGTTGACAAACCAGTGTCACATTCCCAAGTATTCCAGGACCATTCCCTGTTTTCCTGGCTCCAGGGAACTCCATGGCTTTGGGATCATCATCCCTCTGCCCTCCTGGAGCATCCCAGGGCAGGGATGTGGCCAAGAAAAGCTGGGATCCAATCCAAAGAAACTTGGGATTCAGTTCTTCTCCTCCTCTCCGCTCGAGGTGACAAACCAGTGTCACCTTCCCAAGTATTCCAGGACCATTCCCTGTTTTCCCGGCTCCAGGGAACTCCATGGTTTTGGGATCATTGTCCCTCTGTCCCCCTGGAGTATCCCAGGGCAGGGATGTGGCCAAGGAAAACTGGGATCACATCCAAGGAAACCCGGGATCGAGCACTTCTCCTCTGGTTGTGGTGACAAACCAGTGTCACGTTCCCAAGTATTCCAGGGCCATTCCCTGTTTTCCCGGCTCCAGGAAACTCCATGGCTTTGGGATCATCATCCCTCTGCCCTCCTGGAGCATCCCAGGGCAGGGATGTGGCCAAGGAAAACCGGGATCCAATCCAGGGAAACTTGGGATTTAGCTTTTCCCCTCCCCTCCGCTCGAGGTGACAAACCAGTGTCACCTTCCCAAGTATTCCAGGACCATTCCCTGTTTTCCTGGCTCCAGGGAACTCCATAGCTTTGGGATCATCATCCCTCTGCCCTCCTGGAGCATCCCAGGGCAG
>NW_020892482.1:0-480 GCF_003945725.1 Corapipo altera
CTGGCACCTTTGTTGTGGGAGGAATCTTCGTGCGTATGCAATTTTGGATGTAGGGCTGGCATTTGGGAGGCAAGGTTGAACCCAGGAAACAGCAACCCTTCTCCTCTGGAAAGAAAACCTGCAAGCTTTGGCTTTTTGATGCAGTTGGTGGAGCAACCTGGGGATTTAATGAGAAGCAAGAGCTTTCTGTACTGGTAATTTTGGTGTGGGAGGAATCTTTGTTTGGATGCAATTCTGGGAGTGGGGTTATTAGTTGGGAGGCACGGCTGAAAACAGAAACTACAACCTTTACTTCCAGGAAAGGAAACCTGGAAGCTTTGGGTTTATGGTGCTGTTGGTTGGTCAGCCTTGGGACTCCATGGACAGCAAGAGCTTTTTGTGCTGACCCCTTTGTTGTGGGAGGAATCTTCGTCCGTATGCAATTTTGGATGTAGGGCTGGCATTTGGGAGGCAAGGTTGAAAACAGGAAACAACAACCCA
>NW_020892482.1:580-1185 GCF_003945725.1 Corapipo altera
TCCAGGAAAGGAAACCTGGAAGCTTTGGGTTTATGGTGCTGTTGGTTGGTCAGCCTTGGGACTCCATGGACAGCAAGAGCTTTTTGTGCTGACCCCTTTGTTGTGGGAGGAATCTTCGTCCGTATGCAATTTTGGATGTAGGGCTGGCATTTGGGAGGCAAGGTTGAAAACAGGAAACAACAACCCTTATCCTCTGGAAAGAAAACCTGTAAGCTTTGGCTTTGTGGTCCAATTTGTAACCAGACTGGGCACTCCATGAGCAGCAAGAACTTTCTGTCATGGTCTCTTTGCTGTTGGAGGAATCTTCGTCTCTCTGCAATTTTGGGATTTGGGCTGTCAGCTGGGAGGCAAGGTTGAAAACAGGAAACAGCACCTGTTATCCCCAGCAAAGAAAACCTGTATGCTTTGACTTTGTGGTGCAGTTGGTGGGTCAGTCTGGGCACTCTACGGGCAGTCCTAGCTTTCTTTGCTGGCACCTTTGGTCTTTGAGGAATCTTCGTCCATATGCCATTTTGGGATTCGAGCTGGCAGTGGTGAGACAGGGCTGAAAACAGGAAACAGCCCGACTCCCAGAATTGCATCCAAACAAAGATTCCTCCCACACC
>NW_020892483.1:0-421 GCF_003945725.1 Corapipo altera
GGCTGAGCTGCAGTTCAGTTCCCCACAGCAGCCCTCCCAGGGCTGGGCTTGGCATTGGCAGCTGGAAGGGTATTGAGAACACCCCAGTGTTTTAACCACTGCTGAGCACAGCACCAACACTGGGACATTCCTTCCTTAGCTGAGGGTAAGACCCTGACAGGGGACACAAGTAGGCCAGCTGAGCCCAACTGACCCAAGGGACATTGCAGACCCTGGGAGGTCAGCTCAGCTCTAAAAGCTGAGGCCCGGAGCAGGAGGGGGGCATTCATTGTCTAATCGCTGCCTGCTGAGGAACTGTCCCGCGTCCCCAAGCCCTGCTCCTCGGGAGTGGCTGACCATGGCTGTTCATGGGAAGCAGAGAACAAACCCTGCTATCTTTGGCTTCTGCGCACGAAAGCATCACTTTGCTTTTTGCTTTAAA
>NW_020892483.1:521-1185 GCF_003945725.1 Corapipo altera
AGGGTTCTTTAATATCTAATATGAACCTTGCCCAATGCAATTTAAGGCCATTCCCTCACAACCTTTCACTAGAGCCTTGGCAGAAGAGACCAACCCCCACCCCACTAAAACCTCCTTTCAGGTCATTGCAGAGAGCAATGAGGTCCCCCCTGAGCCTCCCCTTCTCCAGACTCAACCAGCCCAGTTCCCTCAGCCGTCCCTCAGCAGACATGTTTTCCAGAGCCTTCCCCAGCTCCGTTCCCTTCTCTGGACACGCTCCAGCCCCTCAAGGGCCTTTTTGCACTGAGGGGTCAGAACTGGGCACAGCACTCGAGGTGGGGTCTCCCCAGTGCCCAGCACAGAGGGGCAATCAGTTCTCTGCTCCTGCTGGCCACACTCTTCTCCACAAAGGCCACGATGCCCTTGACATTCTTGCCCCCCTGGGCACACTCTGGCTCATATCCAGCCACTGTCAAGCAGCACCCCCAAGTCCCTTCCTGCTGAGCAGCTCTCCAGCCCCTCTGCCCCCAGCCTGGAGCGTTCCAGGGGGTTGTTGGGACCCAAGGGCAGGGCCTGACACTTGGGCTTATTGATCCAGCCTGTCCAGATCCCTCTGCAGAACCTTCCTGCTCTCCAGTACATCCACAATCACACCCAACTTCATGGTATCAACAAAGGTACTGAG
>NW_020892484.1:0-1185 GCF_003945725.1 Corapipo altera
GGGTCCCCAGACACCTGGGGGGGGTCCCCAAACACCTGGGGGGGGGGTCACCAAACACCTGAGCAGGGTCAGTGCTGTCCCTTGTCCCACACCTGGGCAGGGTTAGTGCATCCTGAGGCTCTCCAAGGACACCTGTCCCACCTGTGTCACACCTGTGTCACACCTCACACCTGTCCCCCTGTGTCACACCTGTGTCACACCTGTCCCACCTGTGTCACACCTCACACCTGTCCCCCTGTGTCACACCTGTGTCACACCTCACACCTGTCCCACCTGTGTCACACCTGTCTTACCTGTCTCTGTGCAGGGTCAGTACATCCTGACTCTTTCCGAGGACATCGTGGAGGGCCCTGAGTGGGCGATGCTGAAGCGGCTCCTGTTACAGTTGTCTCTCACCTGTCACACCTGTCTCTCACCTGTCTCACACTTGTATCTCACCTGTCACACACCTGTCTCACCTGTCACCCCTGTCTCTGTGCAGGGTCAGTACATCCTGACTCTGTCCCAGGACATCGTGGAGGGCCCGAAGCGGGCGATGCTGAAGCGGCTCCTGTCCCTCACCTGTGTCACCTGTCCCTCACCTGCCCCAGCTCTCTCTCACCTGTGTGTCACCTGTCTCTGTGCAGGGTCAGTACATCCTGACGCTCTCCGAGGACATCGTGGAGGGCCACGAGCGGGCGATGCTGAAGCGGCTCCTGCGCATCGACGCCAAGTGCCTGCACTTCACCCCCAAGGACTGGAGCAAGCGCGGCAAGTGGTGAGGCCACGCCCCCTCCCGGGGGACACGCCCACCCCACCAGGACACGCCCACAACAGGGACACGCCCCCCCGCACTGCCGGGCCACGCCCTCCTCATTACCCACCGACAGTAATTAAACAACGCCCGGCCCCGCCCACACCTGGGGCTGCGGAGTCTTTATTGACTGAAGGGGTGGGGCTTGAACGGGCTCCACCCACTGTGGGAGGGTCTGTGAAAGACACACCAGCTTTTTATTGGCTCAGGGAAGTGGGGAGGGGTGTGACCTAAACAGGCTCCACCCAGGATGGGAGGGGTTTCATAACTGGGCGTGGTCCATCAGAACTGGACATTATTCCTTTATTCATAATGAGGGGGTGTGGCTTGGAGGGGCCACACCCCCAGTGGGGAGGGGGTTCACTGTGGGTGTGGTCTGTGGGGGCTCCACC
>NW_020892485.1:0-1184 GCF_003945725.1 Corapipo altera
AACAGGGGACCTGAGCAGCCCCTGGGCAGGGCAGTGATGGCTTTGTGCTTCCAGAGGGACCTGCGGGCTCCGGCCCATGGCTTCCGACCACAACTCCCTGCTGCCCGACTACGACCCCGCAGATGCTGCCGATGGACCCTTGGAGTCTTCCGACGGCACCGCAGGGGGAATGGGGGGAGTCACTGTCCGTTCAGGGGCCTGGCCTGGCATCGTCAGCATCCAGGCCAGCTGGGAGAACGGCACGTGGCACATGTGTGCAGGGGCCCTCATCCACCCCAAGTGGGTCCTCACGGTCGCCCACTGCTTCTTCGGGGTTGGGTAAGGAGGGGCAGGGACAGGGATGTCCCCACAGCTCGGGCAGGTGCCCAGTCTGGGAAGGGAAGGGCTGGGCTGCCCCAGCCCCTGGCTCTGCTCCCTCTCAGCCCTCTCTCCATCTGCCCCAAGGGATGTCTCCAAATGGGAGGTGGTGCTTGGGGCCACTGATCTGACCGAGCTGGGCCCCGAGGCAGAGTTGCACCGCATCCAGAGGCTCCTGGTGCACCAGCACTATGCACCTGCCTTGGCAAGGAACAACATCGCCCTGCTGGAGCTGGACGAGCCCGTGGAGTGCAGTGACTACATCCAGCTGGGCTGTGTGCCTGACACTCCCCTGAGCGTGTCACAGATGAAAACCTGCTACATCGCGGGCTGGAGAACCACCTTGGATAGTGGTGAGTCCCCAAACAGGCCCTGGGGCTGAGCTTGGTGACACAGGCTGGGCTTCCCAAGAGCAGAGGCCAAAGCCAGAGTCAGGCTGCAGGACATGAGCCCCGGCACAGAGGGGCCTGGCCCTGGCCCAGAGCCAACAGCAGGGCCACAGCGGGACAACGCTGCTCCAAGGCTGCCCCCAGCCAGGGCAGGGCACCAAGCCCCGAGCTGCGGGGGCTCATTGCCCTCTGTGCTCCAGCTCTCAGACCACACCTGGTGCTGCAGGAGGCCAAGGTGCGGCTCATCGATGTGCAGCTCTGCAACAGCAGCCGCTGGTACGGGGGGGCCGTGCACCCCCACGACCTGTGCGCTGGGTACCCGCGGGGCGGCATCGACACCTGCCAGGTGGGAGCGTGGCACCAGTCCCTCAGCCAGCACAGGGACCCCCGACCCCAAACATGGCACGGGCTGGGCCTGGGTCCCCCTGGGTCCCCATC
>NW_020892486.1:0-1184 GCF_003945725.1 Corapipo altera
CATCAGGTGTCCAGGCATTACCTTCCCATCACTCCTGCACTGCTCTATATCCTGATGATTGAGGCTTTTTCACTGGCAGGACTGGAGTGTTAGATTCTGGTTGGCAGCAACCCAAACTCTAAAAATTACTCTATTAACGGTTCCAGTCCTCTCCAGGCCCTTCATTTTCTGGGGTGTTGGTCTTTTCTTACCACTTGGACTCCTGGTTTCAGTTCAGTTTTTACCAGACTCGGGTTTCTCGCTCATCCCGGGGTTCCCAGAGCCCAAACCAATGGTACAACTGCACCTAAAACTTCACTGCAGATTCCCTTGTCTGCAGGTTTCCCTCGGTGAGTGGGCAGAGCTGTGCTTTCCATGCCTTTTTCCAGAGGAATATGCAGCTGGACAGAGTCCTGAGGAAAAGTCAACTGTGCATTTAACTTGCCCAGCAAATCCTGCCCAAGCCATGGCAAAGGACACTCGGCCTGTGGAGAAAGCCACGTGTTCATTTTGTGTTCCCAGCCGTGAACTCCAGGGGCTGTGAAACGGTCTGGGGGGTTCCTGTCCCTGAGGAATTTCACAGCAACAACACCCACTTTCCTTTCACTGAAGGTCCCTCAGGGCCAGGACCTATGGAATGAGCTGCTCCAGGATCCACTAGAAAATCCATTGTTCCCTTCCCCGGCTTACCTGGAACCTGAGGACTGGCCTGAGGACCGGTCCCCTTCAGTCCAGCCCAGTTTCTGCCACAAATCCCATCTCTTCTGATTCTCCCTTTGCAATTCAGGACACTCCTTTTCCCAGTGCCCCTCCTGTTTGCAACAGGCATCCTGATCCTTCTGGAGGGGTGTTAATCCCCATCCTCAGCCCCAAAATCCACCTCACCCTCTGCCTCCTCCCTGTCCCTGCACGTCAGTTGGAGCAGCTGACAATGGATTTGGGAATTTCACCCGGCCCTTCTCCTTCCCTTCTCCCTCTTCCCTGTGGTTACAGACATCACTCGGGAAACAACCGCCCCCGGCGCTCCTTCTCTCTTCCCGAGTTTCTCTCTAACACCCGGCAGGACCCGCCCAACAAAACGCCCGTTAAACAAACAGCCCCCGCTTCCCTCCGTTCCACGGGATCCAACGGATCCGAATCCCTCCGGGAGGATCCGCCAGGGGGCGCTGCCCTGCGCGCGGGGCCCGGGGCGGGGCCTCGGGGAT
>NW_020892487.1:0-542 GCF_003945725.1 Corapipo altera
TGTCCCCCCCCCTCTTTGTGTCCCCTCCATGTCCACCCCAAACTGTCGCCCCCCCTTTGTCCCCCCCTGGCCCTGTCACCCCCCCTGTGCCCCCCCAGGGGGGGGTGACAAGGGACAACCCCCCCAGGACACCCCAATTTTGGGGGGGGGGATGTCCCTGACCCGGGTGACAATTGGGGACACGAAGGGGGGGGCACCATGGGGGGGGCACGGCCACCTGGGGGGCACCAGGGACCCCAAAATGTCACCAGAGACCCCAAAATGTCACCAGGGACCCCCAGAGTGTCACCAGGAACCCCCAAAATGTCACCAGAGACCCCAAATTGTCACCAGGGACCTCCACAATGTCACCAGAGACCCCAAAATGCCACCAGGGACCCCCAAAGTGTCACCAGGGACCCCCAAAATGTCACCAGGGACCCCCAAATGTCACCAGAGACCCCCAAAATGTCACCAGGGACCCTAAAAGTGTCACCAGGGACCCCCAAAGTGTCACCAGGGACCCCCAAATGTCACCAGTGTCCCCCCAAAATGTCACCAGA
>NW_020892487.1:642-1184 GCF_003945725.1 Corapipo altera
TGTCCCCCCCCCTCTTTGTGTCCCCTCCATGTCCACCCCAAACTGTCGCCCCCCCTTTGTCCCCCCCTGGCCCTGTCACCCCCCCTGTGCCCCCCCAGGGGGGGGTGACAAGGGACAACCCCCCCAGGACACCCCAATTTTGGGGGGGGGGATGTCCCTGACCCGGGTGACAATTGGGGACACGAAGGGGGGGGCACCATGGGGGGGGCACGGCCACCTGGGGGGCACCAGGGACCCCAAAATGTCACCAGAGACCCCAAAATGTCACCAGGGACCCCCAGAGTGTCACCAGGAACCCCCAAAATGTCACCAGAGACCCCAAATTGTCACCAGGGACCTCCACAATGTCACCAGAGACCCCAAAATGCCACCAGGGACCCCCAAAGTGTCACCAGGGACCCCCAAAATGTCACCAGGGACCCCCAAATGTCACCAGAGACCCCCAAAATGTCACCAGGGACCCTAAAAGTGTCACCAGGGACCCCCAAAGTGTCACCAGGGACCCCCAAATGTCACCAGTGTCCCCCCAAAATGTCACCAGA
>NW_020892488.1:0-587 GCF_003945725.1 Corapipo altera
TTTTGGGGGAAATTGGGGCAAAAAATGGGCGATTTTAGGTCAAATTTTGGGCAATTTTGGGCCAAAATATGGGTGATTTTGGGGCAAAAAAAGGGTGATTCTAGACCAAATTTTGGGTGATTTAGGGCCAAATTTGGGGGGAAATTGGGGTAAAAAATGGGTGATTTTAGACCAAATTTTGGGTGATTTTGAACCAAATCTGTGGTAACTTTTGAGCCGAATTTTGGGTGAAATTTGGGCAAAAAAAGGAGCGATTTTAACCTGAATTTTGGGTGATTTTAGGACAAATTTTGGGTGATTTTGGGCCAAATTTGGGGTGATTTTGGGGTAAAAAATGGGTGATTTTAGACCAAATTTTGGGTGATTTGGGGGAAAAAAATGGGTGATTTTGGGGCAATGTGGGGTAAAAAATGGGTGATTTTAGACCAAATTTTGGGTGATTTTGGGCCAAATTTGGGGTGATTTTGGGGTAAAAAATGGGTGATTTTAGACCAAATTTGGGGTGATTTTGGGCCAAATTTGGGGCACTGACAGCCTGGTTGGTGGGGTAGATCACCAGCACCGAGATCCACAGCCGCAGGAACCTG
>NW_020892488.1:597-1184 GCF_003945725.1 Corapipo altera
TTTTGGGGGAAATTGGGGCAAAAAATGGGCGATTTTAGGTCAAATTTTGGGCAATTTTGGGCCAAAATATGGGTGATTTTGGGGCAAAAAAAGGGTGATTCTAGACCAAATTTTGGGTGATTTAGGGCCAAATTTGGGGGGAAATTGGGGTAAAAAATGGGTGATTTTAGACCAAATTTTGGGTGATTTTGAACCAAATCTGTGGTAACTTTTGAGCCGAATTTTGGGTGAAATTTGGGCAAAAAAAGGAGCGATTTTAACCTGAATTTTGGGTGATTTTAGGACAAATTTTGGGTGATTTTGGGCCAAATTTGGGGTGATTTTGGGGTAAAAAATGGGTGATTTTAGACCAAATTTTGGGTGATTTGGGGGAAAAAAATGGGTGATTTTGGGGCAATGTGGGGTAAAAAATGGGTGATTTTAGACCAAATTTTGGGTGATTTTGGGCCAAATTTGGGGTGATTTTGGGGTAAAAAATGGGTGATTTTAGACCAAATTTGGGGTGATTTTGGGCCAAATTTGGGGCACTGACAGCCTGGTTGGTGGGGTAGATCACCAGCACCGAGATCCACAGCCGCAGGAACCTG
>NW_020892489.1:0-781 GCF_003945725.1 Corapipo altera
GCCCACAGCCTGCTCTGCAGTGGACAGGTGGCTTGGCTGGCCAGCTCTGTGGGGAGGAGACATCTCCCAGGGCCTGCTTACCAAGCGTCATTTGAACCCAGATGGGGAGGAAAACCAACTGCAGGCACAGCAGGGAGCTTCTCCGTGCCCATCAACAGTGACACTGCCCAGCTCCAGCAGTGGCTCCAGCAGGGAGGCAGGAGGGGCACAAAAAGGACAAACACAGGTGTCCCAGTCCGGAATGAGACCAAGGTCACCAGATGCAGACAACAGCCAGCAGCACAGTTAAAAGAAGCAAAGATACAACAGCTGCCTTCAGCTGAGGAGGTCTTAGGAATGAAATCAGAGTAAACAGGATGAATCTCCTCTAACAGAACAATATTTGTGCCTGCTGCCTTTTGTGTTGTTTCATTTATTCAAAAGGAAACTAAGAAGGGGCTCAGCAGTGATGGAGGGGAGGAAGCAGCTCAGGAAAGGTAATGAGTTTTTTCTTTAAAAGTCCATGAACTGCATGAAAACACAGAGGCATCGTGGGTGCAGAATGATAACGGCCCTTCAGTCAATCCATGACTGATTTCACATTTAAGCTGTAGATCATCTCAGTACAAAGCCTTTTGTGAGCCTAAGATGGAGAACTAGAACCAGCATTTCAATGGCAACGCTCTGGATGTTCAACCAAAAGCTCTGTCAGCAGAGCTGGGCTTCTCCTGGGGAAGAAGAAGAAGCCCACAGCGCTGAGGACACAGGTGCCTGAGGCAGAGCTATTGCTGGGGCATCTGAC
>NW_020892489.1:881-1184 GCF_003945725.1 Corapipo altera
GAGGTGCCCTCACACCACTAATTAACATCCCACACTAAAGGTACATGGCTTAAGCTCCCTTCTCCTGCAGTCCCATCCCCTGGGCCCTCCTGGGACGAGGACTTTTACGGTTGTTCTGCTGGCAAGGACTGGGAGATTGGAGCAGAAGAGACTACGAGGGACACCAGAAAATACTGACTTTCTATTCCTTTGGTCCTTTTGGATCTCATGATGGTGGAATGCCATCAGCAGCCCTGGAGCTAACACCCTGCAGGCCGCCATGGAAGAGCACGAGTGACAGATGCTCTTCTGTTCAAGTGCTCC
>NW_020892490.1:0-1183 GCF_003945725.1 Corapipo altera
GTGCTGTTGCCGATGAAGGTGGCGGACATCTTGAGGCCGCGCGGGGGGGATGTCACAGACAGCCGTCTTCACGTTGTTGGGGATCCACTCCACAAAGTAGCTGCTGTTCTTGTTCTGCACGTTGAGCATCTGCTCGTCCACCTCCTTCATGGACATGCGGCCCCGGAAGATGGCGGCCACCGTCAGGTAGCGCCCGTGGCGGGGGTCGCAGGCGGCCATCATATTCTTGGAGTCGAACATCTGCTGCGTCAGCTCAGGCACCGTCAGGGCGCGGTACTGCTGGCTGCCACGGCTGGTGAGAGGGGCGAAGCCCGGCATGAAGAAGTGCAGCCGGGGGAAAGGCACCATGTTGACCGCCAGCTTGCGCAGGTCGGCGTTCAGCTGGCCGGGGAAGCGAAGGCAGGTGGTCACGCCGCTCATGGTGGCCGACACCAGGTGGTTGAGGTCCCCGTACGTGGGAGTGGTCAGCTTCAGGGTGCGGAAGCAAATGTCATACAGGGCCTCGTTGTCGATGCAGTAGGTCTCGTCCGTGTTCTCCACCAGCTGGTGCACGGAGAGGGTGGCATTGTAGGGCTCCACCACCGTGTCCGACACCTTGGGCGAGGGCATCACGCTGAAGGTGTTCATGATGCGGTCGGGGTACTCCTCCCGGATCTTGCTGATGAGGAGGGTGCCCATCCCAGAGCCTGTGCCTCCGCCCAACGAGTGGGTCAACTGGAAGCCCTGGAGGCAGTCACAGCTCTCCGACTCCTTCCTCACCACATCCAGGACAGAGTCCACCAGCTCGGCGCCTTCCGTGTAGTGCCCTTTGGCCCAGTTGTTGCCGGCCCCGCTCTGACCTGGAGAACAGACCACAAGCAAGGTGCCACATTAGCGCCACGGGGACAAACAGAGATGATGCCACTTTCCCCTTCCCCATGGGCTCCACCCTTCACTTCCATCCCCACTCTGCCACTGGGTTTCAGGTCCCCCAGGGTCATTTGCATGCTTGCTCCAAGTCTTTTCTTGGTGTCGAGTTCCCACTCTGGGACTTTTCCGTCTCACACTCACTCACCAAAGACAAAGTTGTCAGGACGGAAGATCTGTCCAAAGGGGCCAGAGCGCACAGAGTCCATGGTGCCAGGTTCCAGGTCCACGAGGATGGCACGTGGGACATACTTGTTACCTGTGAGAGGAACCAGCA
>NW_020892491.1:0-1183 GCF_003945725.1 Corapipo altera
CAGGGCTCACTGCAGCTGCTGGCCAGTGGGGTTGGGCCACAGGGGCCACAGGGGCTTTGGGGGCAGGGTCTGCAGCAAGACATCTCTGGGTGAAGGAGGCAGAGCTGGAACACAGAGCAGGGAGAAACAACCTCAGGATTAGTCCATCATTTCCTTACCTCTCTCTATAGACATACTTTTTTTAAAAAAACACTCTCTGCCTACAATTCCTACAACCATCATCTTGCCTTCCTAGTAGAAAAGCACAGGTAGGTTGCCCTTGATTAGGAATAAGACCTAGCAGAGAGGGTTTAAGGCATCTGTGGAAAGATTGATCACAGCTCATCTCCCAAAAGGATGTGGCTGCCTCAGACATATCAGGAGATGAACTGAGCCATTTCCTTCTAATACTTTCTGCTGGGCAGATCCCCGTGCACCAAAGCCCTCTTCATCCCCTTCTGCTGCAGATAACCCTCAACTCCCAGCTCTCCTCAGCCACCACCATGAAAAGGCTGACAGCCCTTCAACAACTCTGTGTCAGGGCCCAGCTGAGACACCCAAGGATCAACCTGAGGAGCCACCACAACAGCCCTTCAGCCCATAGAGAGAGATGGAGAGGACTCAGGCTTACCTCGTTCCTCAAGGAAGGGGAGGCAAGAGAGGAGGATGCAGAGCCTGCAGCAGCACAGCCTTTTATGCTGTGTCCCTGAGCTCTGTGGGGCCACAAACATTCCTTGCCCATGAAACATCTAAACACCTGGTAGTCGTCACTTGTAAGGCTTCTTTGCTGATTAAGTCCTTTCCTCTTTCATCTGAAATGTTGTGCTCCCACTTCATACAACACAGATTTGTCTGTTCAATCTAGGAATCATTTAGGGATGACCAGGACTTAGAAGATTATGCAGTTCCAGCCCCCTGACATGTTCTCCCAAACTTCTGTGGAAGACCTGTTCCAGTGTCTCAACACACTCTGCAGAAACAATTTGTTTCTCATCTCTAATCTACATTTACCCACTCGCAGTTTAAAACCATTACCCCTTGTCCCATCACTACAAACCCTGACCAAATATTCCTCTGCAGCTTTCCTGAATGTCTGCTGGGAGCCTTCTCTCTCTTCTCTCAGCTACACAACCCCAACCCTCTCAGCCTGTCCTCACAGGGAAAGTGCTCCTCTTGCCTGATCAGCTCTGTGGCCTCCTCTGGA
>NW_020892492.1:0-1183 GCF_003945725.1 Corapipo altera
GGCTGGCATTTGGGAGGCAAGGTTGAAAAGAGGAAACAGCAACCCTTATCCTCTGGAAAGAAAGCCTGCAAGCTTTGACTTTGTGGTCCAATTGGTTGTCCAGGCTGGGTACTCCATGAACAGCAAGAACGTTCTCTCATGGCCTCTTTGCTTTTGGGATTTGGGCTGTCAGGTGGGAGACAAGGTTGAAAATAGGAAACAGCAGCCCTTATCGCCAGGAAAGAAAGCCTGGAAGCTTTGACTTTGTGGTGCAGTTGGTGGAGCAGCCTGGGTACTCCATGAGAAGCAAGAGCTTTCTGTGTTGGCAACTTTGGTGTGGCAGGAATCTTTGTTCGCATGCAATTCTGAGAGTCGGGCTGTCAGTTGGGAGGCGGGACTGGAAACAGAAAATGCGACCTTAACTTCCAGGAAAGGAAGCCTGGAAGCTTTGTTTTATGGTGCAGTTGGTTTGTCAACCTGGGGACTCCATGGGCAGCAAGAGCTTTCTTTGCTGGCACCTTTGGTTTAAGAGAAATCATGGTCCGTATGCAATTTTGGGAGTAAGGTTGACAGTTGTGAGGCAGGTCTGAAAACAGGACACAAAAGCACTTCTTCCCAAAAAAGGAAACCTTGAAAGTGCGGTTTTGGTTTTCATTTGGTGAGTGAGACTGGAGACTCCTTAGGCAGCAAGAGCTTTCTGTGCTGGCACCTTTGTTATGGGAGGAATCTTCAGCCGTATGCAATTTTGGGAGTCAGTTTGAGAGTTGGGAGGCAGGACTGAAAAGAGGAAACAACAGCCCTTATCCCCAGGAAGGAAAGCCTGCGAACTTTGACTTTGTGGTGCAGTCGGTTTGTCAGCCTGAAGACTCAAGGGGGAGAAAGAGTTTCCGTGCTGGCATCATTGCTGTGGGAGAAATCTTCGTCCGTAGGCAATTTTCAATGTCGGGTCGGCAGTAGGGATGCAGGGCTGTAAACAGAAAGTGACAGACTGAAACAAATCTCCCCAAAAAATGACCACAAACTCACCCAAATCTTCCCCAAAAATGAGGAGAAACTCACCCAAATCTCCCCAAGAAATGACCACAAACTCACCCAAATCTCCCCAAAAGATGACCACAAACTCACCCAAATCTCCTCAAGAAATGACCAAATACTCAGAGAAATCTCCCCAAAGATGACCAGAAATTCACCCAAATCTCCCTAA
>NW_020892493.1:0-1182 GCF_003945725.1 Corapipo altera
GTGCTGTTGCCGATGAAGGTGGCGGACATCTTGAGGCCGCGCGGGGGGATGTCACAGACAGCCGTCTTCACGTTGTTGGGGATCCACTCCACAAAGTAGCTGCTGTTCTTGTTCTGCACGTTGAGCATCTGCTCGTCCACCTCCTTCATGGACATGCGGCCCCGGAAGATGGCGGCCACCGTCAGGTAGCGCCCGTGGCGGGGGTCGCAGGCGGCCATCATATTCTTGGAGTCGAACATCTGCTGCGTCAGCTCAGGCACCGTCAGGGCGCGGTACTGCTGGCTGCCGCGGCTGGTGAGAGGGGCGAAGCCCGGCATGAAGAAGTGCAGCCGGGGGAAAGGCACCATGTTGACCGCCAGCTTGCGCAGGTCGGCATTCAGCTGGCCGGGGAAGCGAAGGCAGGTGGTCACGCCGCTCATGGTGGCCGACACCAGGTGGTTGAGGTCCCCGTACGTGGGAGTGGTCAGCTTCAGGGTGCGGAAGCAAATGTCATACAGGGCCTCGTTGTCGATGCAGTAGGTCTCGTCCGTGTTCTCCACCAGCTGGTGCACAGAGAGGGTGGCATTGTAGGGCTCCACCACCGTGTCCGACACCTTGGGCGAGGGCATCACGCTGAAGGTGTTCATGATGCGGTCGGGGTACTCCTCCCGGATCTTGCTGATGAGGAGGGTGCCCATCCCAGAGCCTGTGCCTCCGCCCAACGAGTGGGTCAACTGGAAGCCCTGAAGGCAGTCACAGCTCTCCGACTCCTTCCTCACCACATCCAGGACAGAGTCCACCAGCTCGGCGCCTTCCGTGTAGTGCCCCTTGGCCCAGTTGTTGCCGGCCCCGCTCTGACCTGGAGAACAGACCACAAGCAAGGTGCCACATTAGCGCCACGGGGACAAACAGAGATGATGCCACTTTCCCCTTCCCCATGGGCTCCACCCTTCACTTCTATCCCCACTCTGCCACTGGGTTTCAGGTCCCCTAGGGTCATTTGCATGCTTGCTCCGAGTCTTTTCTGGGTATTGAGTTCCCACTCTGGGACTTTTCCGTCTCACACTCACTCACCAAAGACAAAGTTGTCAGGACGGAAGATCTGTCCAAAGGGGCCAGAGCGCACAGAGTCCATGGTGCCAGGTTCCAGGTCCACGAGGATGGCACGTGGGACATACTTGTTACCTGTGAGAGGAACCAGCA
>NW_020892494.1:0-1182 GCF_003945725.1 Corapipo altera
TGCAAAATATCCATGTGCTTCTCCTAGTAAGTTTTCTTAAACTCTTCCTTTCTATTTCTGTCCTGCTTCCTGGCATACAAAGTTTGTCTGCAGATCAAAGAAGGATAGACTCAAGCTTGTACAGTAACTACATTTCTTGAGTTCATCCACGTTACCAGGCTGTAAATATTCCTGACTTACAATCCTTAAAACATCACCTTTCCAAGGGAGATTATTAACAGGAAAAATAGCTAAACTGAGTCATGGAAGAATAAGTGAGTTTATTCACTTCTTTCCGTATTTCAATAGTCAAAGCCTTGAAGCCCTTTTCACAATAGAGACATTTGTATTAACAATGTTACCATATGTCACTTGTCTTCCTACAATAATCCAACCAAACTAATTTGTCTCTGCTCCAAGTAATTCCCAGCAGCTTTTGCTGTATTTTCCCATCATATGTCTCTTTGAGATAACCCAAAAACTACCATTTTCAAACACTGGCATTCCTATATTTGAAACTCCCAGCGTAGCACAGGGATTTGGTAGCTGCAGACATACACAGATCAAGGGTTGAGAAATTAAGGCAGAAAAAGCTCTGTGCCTTCCCCTCCCAGCACGTTCCTCTCTGCAAGTACAAGTAGTGCTTGACGCTGTTTCCAGATTTTCTCATTAAAAGCAAAGATTTCTTGGCTCTTCTTGCTCAAGGGAATGCAGAAAAAGGCATCTCTTAAGCCTAATACTTTCAGCTATCCTAGGTTATTATTTAAGGTAATTCTCTCAGGTCCTGCACTAATCCATCATCTTTCCCATTTGCTTTCTTTACAGGTTCTTGCATTCACATTCTACCAGCAAACCCTGCTTAGCAAAGTTGGCTATTACTGGAACCAATCCAGCTTGGCTTTCTAATGTTAAAGGATACTGTGTTTGCTTTACCAGTTGACCCAGGGTTTCTTTCAAAACTCCTGCTTGAGTTTTTTCCCCTTTATCACTATGAATGAGGAGCTGGAAGGGTGAGGGAATTGGCCAGCCAGCTTTCCCTGGCCCTGAGGGGATGGCCAGCGACTGAGCTACACTTAAGAAGTGGCTCGTTGCTCAAATACCAGCCTGATAGCTTCGGTAGGGAGGAAAGTAAGGGTTTTTCTTTTCCCGCACGCCCACCCTGCCGACCATATGAGTCACTGCAGCCTTGGCTTTCCCGAGGCA
>NW_020892495.1:0-336 GCF_003945725.1 Corapipo altera
TTTTTTAGTTGCAGTTACAGTATTTTTTCGGTAGGTGGCAGTATTTCATGTAAAATTTCTGTGTAATTCCATTTTTGTGTCAGCAGGTGGCAGTATTGCTATGTGGTTTTTAAATTAGTGCGGTTTTGGTTAAATGGGTGTGGAGTAAATTTAATTACCCAATTAGGAGTAATGTGGAGGCGGGGAAAAAATTAATTAGGCAATTAGGGGTAATGAGGGGGTGTGGGAAAAAAATTGGCCAATTAGGGTAACGAGGGGGCGGGTAAAAAAAATTGATTGGCCAATTAGGGTAACGAGGGGGCGGGTAAAAAAAATTGATTGGCCAATTAGGGTAAC
>NW_020892495.1:436-746 GCF_003945725.1 Corapipo altera
AAAAAAAATTAATTACCTAATTAAGCTAATGAGGCGGCCCGAAAAAAATTAATTAGGCAATTAAGCTAACGAGGCGGCTCAAAAAAAAATTAATTAGGCAATTAAGCTAATGAGGCGGCCCAAAAAAAATTAATTAGGTAATTAGTGCTAATTAGCATGTAATTAGCATAGTTAATTGGTTGTATATGTATTGATGGAGTAATTCAATGAGGAGGGCTAATTAGCCCCTATATAGTATATATAAAAAGAATAAAAATAATAAGTATGGTGCAGCAGTAGGGGGCTGGGTTGCTCTCGGGGAGTAAATCTT
>NW_020892495.1:846-1182 GCF_003945725.1 Corapipo altera
TTTTTTAGTTGCAGTTACAGTATTTTTTCGGTAGGTGGCAGTATTTCATGTAAAATTTCTGTGTAATTCCATTTTTGTGTCAGCAGGTGGCAGTATTGCTATGTGGTTTTTAAATTAGTGCGGTTTTGGTTAAATGGGTGTGGAGTAAATTTAATTACCCAATTAGGAGTAATGTGGAGGCGGGGAAAAAATTAATTAGGCAATTAGGGGTAATGAGGGGGTGTGGGAAAAAAATTGGCCAATTAGGGTAACGAGGGGGCGGGTAAAAAAAATTGATTGGCCAATTAGGGTAACGAGGGGGCGGGTAAAAAAAATTGATTGGCCAATTAGGGTAAC
>NW_020892496.1:0-448 GCF_003945725.1 Corapipo altera
CTGCCAAAACAGCACCAAGAGCTGCTCCAAGGGGTGGAATGAGATCATCTTTAAGACCCTCCCAACCCAAACCATTCCAGCATTCCAGGTGGGATATCAGGGATAAACTCCTCCCCCTGTGAGGAGGGCGAGGCCCCGATTTTCCGTGGAATCTGCGGATTGGAGATTCCAACCCACACCAAAACAGGGTCAAGTTGGAACATCCTGGTCTAGTGGGAGGTGTCCCTGGATGATCACCGAGATTCCCTCCAGCCTCAACCATTCCATCATTCCAGGTGGGATATTAAACTCCTCCCCCTGTGAGGAGGGCGAGGCCCTGATTTTTCCATGGAATCTGCGGATTGGAGATTCCAATCCACACCAAAACAGGGCCAAGTTGGAGCATCCTGGTCTAGGGGGAGGTGTCCCTGGATGATCACCGAGATTCCCTCCAGCCTGAACCATTCCA
>NW_020892496.1:548-1182 GCF_003945725.1 Corapipo altera
GGTGAGGCCCTGATTTTCCGTGGAATCTGCGGATTGGAGATTCCAATCCACACCAAAACAGGGCCAAGTTGGAGCATCCTGGTCTAGTGGGAGGTGTCCCTGGATGATCACCAAGATTCCCTCCAGCCTCAACCATTCCAGGTGGGATATCAGGGATAAACTCCTCCCCCTGTGAGGAGGGCGAGGTCCTGATTTTTCCATGGAATCTGCGGATTGGAGATTCCAACCCACACCAAAACTGGGAAGTGCCCAGGGCCAAGTTGGAGCATCCTGGTCTAGGGGGAGGTGTCCCTGGGATGATCACCAAGATTCCCTCCAGCCTGAACCATTCCAGCATTCCAGGTGGGATATTAAACTCCTCCCCCTGTGAGGAGGGTGAGGCCCTGATTTTTCCATGGAATCTGCGGATTGGAGATTCCAACCCACACCAAAACTGGAAGTGCCCAGGGCCAAGTTGGAGCATCCTGCTCTAGTGGGAGGTGTCCCTGGATGATCACTGAGATTCCTTCCAGCCTCAACCATTCCAGCATTCCAGGTGGGATATCAGGGATAAACTCCTCCCCCTGTGAGGGTGGCGAGGCCCTGATTTTTCCATGGAATCTGCGGATTGGAGATTCCAATCCACACCAAAACA
>NW_020892497.1:0-1182 GCF_003945725.1 Corapipo altera
ATCCAGGGGCTTTACCAGGGTTTAGTACAGTAAAAGAAAAGTGACATCGAGACCCTCTTTTTTTCACATAACTTCAAAGCTCCCCCAGGAGGTTGATGGCAATTGTACTTGCTCAGGGTCATCTCCCCACACCCACACCAGGTGTGTGTTCCGGACTTGTCTGTTCAGTGCAAACAGAGACACCCTGTCTAGTCCTTCCGTGTCTCTCCAGGGAAAGTTAAAGAAACTCTGTGAGCTGGGTGAGAAGCCATTGCACACGGGAATAGCACCCATCCCTGCTGGTCCTTCATGTCCTGGTGACAGCGATGGGAAAGAGAATGAACCTTTTGGCTATGCCTCTGAGTGCCCCTCAACCTGTAGCAGATGTGTTGGTTCCAGCACATCCAGTTCAGGTGTGACAGGCTGTTCCCTGGTCCTCTGAGCAAAGGAGCAGGAGGAGCGATGCAGCAGAACTCTTCTCACAGAGACTGCATCACCACGAAGTTCAAAGCAGGTGGGATCAAGCAAAGCAAGAGAGAAAGGAAAATCGGGAAAGGAAAGGACGGACTGCAGGAGTTGTCTGAAGGACAGAGAGTAAAGCAAGGAAAGTGGAACGGTTAGACAAAGAAGAGACCCGTGAGTGTTCCTAGGGAATGCTTTAGGGAGCAGAGGGAGGAACGGACGGGAGGATCGTTCGGAGACTGAGTTCTGTGAAGAACCTACCAGGTAGGACGGTAGCCTCGAAGGACCTGCACGGCCACACCTACCGAGACCCCCACGGTCCCCGGTCACCAGCCGTGCGCACCCAGCAGAACCGTGGCCAGTGTAACCAGCCCCACTCCCCACCAGCGCCGTATTTGCCGATCCTCCACCGGGTCTCTCGCTGCCCCGGACAGCCCCGGCTCTCTACTCCGACCGGGCCGCCTCCTTTCCGCCTCCTCTCCCTCCTCTGCCTTCTTCTCCCTCCCCTGCCCTCCTCCGGCGGCTCCACTCCGTCACTGTGCACGGCGTCGTTGCCTCTCGTGCTCTCGTCTGCTGCCGGCTTGATGGGGAGGGCAGACGAGAGCGGTGGCAGCGGGGCGGCGGGGCGGCGATGGGGCTCTGCACAGCGGAGGCGGAGGGGTCGGGTTTGTTGGCAGGGCAGCGGATGAGTATCGGGGAGCTCAAGATTGACAGACCATGAACTTTTCTCTTCGCCATCAT
>NW_020892498.1:0-1182 GCF_003945725.1 Corapipo altera
TATCTCCCTTTGTTTCCCTTCTATATGTCCTTTTTTGTGTGTGCTAGTATTTTTAGTTCTTTCTGTCCATGCTTATGTTCTTTCATGTCAGAGTGTCCTGTATTCTAGTGAATTTATTGCCTCCGCTATTTCTTAATACTAAGTTCTCTATGCCTTTGCTTAAGGTCTGCATTTTGTGTTTAACTCTCTAATTCTTGCAGTGCTCTACTAAATTCGCTTTCCAGGTTTTACCTGGTTTCACTACAACTTCTAATTTGAGCCCAAGTCCCAATTTCAGCTCACTTGCATCATTTAGCTTGGGGACATTAGCCTGCTTATAGTCAACACTGAAATCATCACTACCTTTCACCTCTGACAGAGAATATTTGTCAGCAAGGACTGTGTCACTTCTCGGAGAGATTTCAGGGTACATAAATCAATAGGGGCTTTGCCTGCAGGCTGTATAGAAAGTGAGGTATAAGAATGCTGTGTGCTGTGGTCACGCTGATTCTGATGAGGGCTGCGCTACCCAGGGAGATTTGGAGAGCGTAAGTGTGATCATGCAGTCAGCATTAGCGCAGTTGATGGTCATACCTCCCTGCATTGTAAAGAAAAGCAATTTTTACTAAATAGGGGTAACAGAAATGAAAAGGATCCATATGCTGCCAGCCCCCTCCTCTGAATATAGGGAATATGGTTTAAAGCTGATACGTGCTGGGCACCAGCATTGATTATTCAGGAGAGGTCATCTGAATCAGGATTGCTTCACCCAGCTTCAGAAAAGACTTCAGATAAGCAAGGGTCAGACAGTTAGGTCATCCAACTACCAACTTGAGCAAGTTGTGGGAGACACTGTATTTTTAACAGAGTATGTTGTTTTTGCTGATCCACCCCAATTTGGGGAAATTAGTGTACTACATCTGTCAGAACTGGTTAACCAAAAAAGGTGTATAAATATGTCTTCCCAAGTCCCTCTTTGACCAGGTTTTAAACATCTATGTACAAGTTTTGAGCTGGCTTCCCGCCAAGTCCCCAAAACTCGACAACAAGGACCCGCCTCCCAGAGAGGGAAAAGAGGGAAAAAAAAAAAAAACCAAGCAGCCAAAGCTATAGCAAATATATATGTGTATATATATATATATTTTATATATATGAGACGATACACAAAAGGAAAATACCACACACCTGGGGGGGGGGGGGAAA
>NW_020892499.1:0-1182 GCF_003945725.1 Corapipo altera
TGACTGGACTGACACTGATGCTCCTCACTTTTCAATGCCTGAAATATTACTCAATATATTTCACAGTGTTCACCAAACCCTCTCACCACTCAATGGCTGTGCCAAGGCTTTTTCCCTGGGCCATCTCACCCAATTCTGAGTTTCACCTCACTTCTCTCAGGTCGCTTACAAAGACAAATGGAGTCCTAACTGTGAGAAATTAAGCTCTGTCAGGGTTGTAAAACAACTCAGAGCAAAGTGGAGATCAGAATCCAGCAGGACTCTTGGTCCCCCAAATTTAGCTGCTGTTGGATGCCATTTCCCCAATGTTGGGTCTCCCACCACAGCAGGGTGCAGAGAGGGAGCTCATTTGACTTTGGAATGGAATGGAATTTGCCTTGATGTTGCTGTCAGGTCAATGCAGAAAACTGGGCACCTTTGGGATAGCACTCCTGCTCCTGCTGCTGTTTGAAGTGCATCAGAGGAATCATGTGGTGCAGGTGTTTGAAGTGAGATGAGATGAATCCCACCCAGTGGGTCCATTTGCATGTGTGTGTATGCGAGTGGGAGGAAATAGTGATGTTTGGTTAAATGCTGCAGTTCATCTTTTAATGACTGCAGAGTGACATGCTGTAAGAGAGGACACTCACCTGGGGCTCAACTGTCCATGTGTGGTTTGTGTGGACCTTTCCAGGCTCGTATTTATAAGCAGAGTACATGGGAATACGCTTCTGTCTGTCGTACAAGGTGGCAAAGAAAGGCTGGTTGTTTAAGGTCTGGCAGATCCAGGCTGGGTTCTGTGGTTTCATTGCTGCATCTGGGGGACTGTTACCGTAGAAGAACTGAAGACAATTTACAAACAACGGCACCAGCTCGCTGTTTCCCAGCCAGAGGCAGCTCGCCCAGACCTGCAGCAGCAGCAGCCACAGCATCATTGGAGGATTTCAGGTGAAGGGCTCTTGCTCCCCTGAAAGGCAAATACAGAGGGATACTCAGCTTGGAGAGAGTTGACCGTGGCCTGCAGTGATTTTTGTGCTGGTGGGACACAGCTGGCTGATAAGGGGACTATGAGAGACCCCGAAGAGAGTACTGTCTGACCTCCTGGATATGCAAAACTGCCAGGGCAAACAGAGTGAAATCTAAAATAGATTTGAGGTGACTACAGGAGGCAGCAGTGGGAGAATTCATCTTACCTGAGGAGGG
>NW_020892500.1:0-1181 GCF_003945725.1 Corapipo altera
TCAGCCCCATCCCAGTCCATCCCAGTCCATCCCAGTCCATTCCCACAGGCTCAGCCCCACCCCATTCTGGTGCCAGTCCCGCTCTGGGGCCGTGCCCAGAGCACCCGGAGGAGCCCCGGGATCGGTTCTGTTCCACCTGTTCCACCCTCGTGTGCCACCTGTGCCAGCTCAGCACCCACCAGGGCCACCGGTGAGTTTGTTAGCACTCATTTGCATATTAATCAAGCATGTTAAAAACAGGGATTTGGGGCAAAGAGGGAATGGAAATGGGAGTTATGGACTGAAAGGGCACCTGCTCAGGCCCCTGGAAAGGGGATTAGTTAATTAATTATGTTAATTAGTTGCTGAAGAAGAGGTGAAGATGGTTTATAGGTTAATTATTAATTAGAGATTTTCTGATTTCAGGATGTTTTCGTAATGAATGATAGGGGGTTTTTACTGTGTTTTCCTGTGATTGTTTCAACTTCATGGCTGCATTGATAATTAACTCAATTATTTATTTAAACAGGCAGCTAATTAGTGGATTGACTGAATAATTAATGGTCCCAGCAGCATTTGGATGCAGAAAATTTAATTAAATAGGAAATAAAATGAACCTTTTTCACAAAGTGGAAACTCCTAATTAACTACAATGATTAAGTTAACTAGTTAATGATGCTTAATGAGGGTTGGTTACCTTATTAATGGTTTTTGAGATAACGAGAAACTTAGGTTGGTTTTTTTCCTCTCTTTTTTTTCCTGCTTCCCGCCTTTTTCCCCTTTTTCCTCGTTTTCCCCTTTCTCCCTCCTCTCCCTGTTCTGTGCCCCCGTTTCCCTCCCGGTTCCCGCCGTGTCTCCGCGTTCCGGGCGCGTTCCCAGTTCCCAGGGCGTTCCCGAGGCGGCTCGTGAGCAGCAGTCGCTGCTGCTGGACGTGTCCCGCTGCCTCAGCACCAAACTGTCCTCGCTGCAGGACTGCCAGCGGCACCTGCGGGGCCTGTGCGTGGCACCCCCTGTCCCGTCCGTGTGCCCCCGTGTCCCCCCCGTGTCCCCATTCCCGGCGTTCCCGTTGTTCCCAGGCAGCGCCAGGGCTCGGAGGCGCAGCAGCGGCTGCAGGTGGAGGTGAAAATGGCCATCCTGCAGGTCATGAGGGAGCTCAACAAGCGCGGCAAGGTCCTGCTCGGGGAGGCCCAGGTGAGAGTGGC
>NW_020892501.1:0-1181 GCF_003945725.1 Corapipo altera
TCAGCCCCATCCCAGTCCATCCCAGTCCATCCCAGTCCATTCCCACAGGCTCAGCCCCACCCCATTCTGGTGCCAGTCCCGCTCTGGGGCCGTGCCCAGAGCACCCAGAGGAGCCCCGGGATCGGTTCTGTTCCACCTGTTCCACCCTCGTGTGCCACCTGTGCCAACTCAGCACCCACCAGGGCCACCGGTGAGTTTGTTAGCACTCATTTGCATATTAATCAAGTATGTTAAAAACAGGGATTTGGGGCAAAGAGGGAATGGAAATGGGAGTTATGGACTGAAAGGGCACCTGCTCAGGCCCCTGGAAAGGGGATTAGTTAATTAATTATGTTAATTAGTTGCTGAAGAAGAGGTGAAGATGGTTTATAGGTTAATTATTAATTAGAGATTTTCTGATTTCAGGATGTTTTTGTAATGAATGATAGGGGGTTTTTACTGTGTTTTTCTGTGATTGTTTCAACTTCATGGCTGCATTGATAATTAACTCAATTATTTATTTAAACAGGCAGCTAATTAGTGGATTGACTGAATAATTAATGGTCCCAGCAGCATTTGGATGCAGAAAATGTAATTAAATAGGAAATAAAATGAACCTTTTTCACAAAGTGGAAACTCCTAATTAACTACAATGATTAAGTTAACTAGTTAATGATGCTTAATGAGGGTTGGTTACCTTATTAATGGTTTTTGAGATAACGAGAAACTTAGGTTGGTTTTTTTCCTCTCTTTTTTTTCCTGCTTCCCGCCTTTTTCCCCTTTTTCCTCGTTTTCCCCTTTCTCCCTCCTCTCCCTGTTCTGTCCCCCCGTTTCCCTCCCGGTTCCCGCCGTGTCTCCGCGTTCCGGGCGCGTTCCCAGTTCCCAGGGCGTTCCCGAGGCGGCTCGTGAGCAGCAGTCGCTGCTGCTGGACGTGTCCCGCTGCCTCAGCACCAAACTGTCCTCGCTGCAGGACTGCCAGCGGCACCTGCGGGGCCTGTGCGTGGCACCCCCTGTCCCGCCCGTGTGCCCCCGTGTCCCCCCCGTGTCCCCATTCCCGGCGTTCCCGTTGTTCCCAGGCAGCGCCAGGGCTCGGAGGCGCAGCAGCGGCTGCAGGTGGAGGTGAAAATGGCCATCCTGCAGGTCATGAGGGAGCTCAACAAGCGCGGCAAGGTCCTGCTCGGGGAGGCCCAGGTGAGAGTGGC
>NW_020892502.1:0-294 GCF_003945725.1 Corapipo altera
TGAACTCCCCAAATCCTCACTGAACCCCAAAAACCTTCATTGAACTCCCCAAATCCTCACTGAACCCCCCAAACCCCCCCATGAACCCCCCAACCCCCCCCCTGAACCCCAAAATCCCCTCCCTGAACCCCAAACCCCCTCTCTGAACCCCAATCCCCCTTTTCCCACCGGGAATTCCTCCCCTGGACCCACCAACAGGAGAGTTTCCAGCAGCATTTTCCGGATCTCCGGATCCTCTTCCCGCTCTTTGTCCTCGGGAAGGTACTGAAGGTCCAGGGGGAGCTCTGGGGGGGG
>NW_020892502.1:394-701 GCF_003945725.1 Corapipo altera
CCCCCCCCTGGATCCCATTCCCAGCCCCACAGAATCCTGGGATCTGCCGGGTTGGAAAAGTCCTCTGGGATCCTCCATCCCAGCCCAGATCCCAGATCCAACCCCGGATCCAACCCCGGATCCAACCCCGGATCCAATCCCAGATTCCAGATCCAACCCCAGATCCCAGATCTCAGATCCAATTCCAGATCCAACCCCAGACCCCAGATCCAACCCTAGATCCAACCCCAGATCCCAGATCCAACCCTGGATCCAATCCGAGATCCCAGATCCAACCCCAGATCCCAGATCCAACCCCAGATCCCAG
>NW_020892502.1:864-1181 GCF_003945725.1 Corapipo altera
CACTGAACCCCAAAAACCTTCATTGAACTCCCCAAATCCTCACTGAACCCCAAAAACCTTCATTGAACTCCCCAAATCCTCACTGAACCCCCCAAACCCCCCCATGAACCCCCCAACCCCCCCCCTGAACCCCAAAATCCCCTCCCTGAACCCCAAACCCCCTCTCTGAACCCCAATCCCCCTTTTCCCACCGGGAATTCCTCCCCTGGACCCACCAACAGGAGAGTTTCCAGCAGCATTTTCCGGATCTCCGGATCCTCTTCCCGCTCTTTGTCCTCGGGAAGGTACTGAAGGTCCAGGGGGAGCTCTGGGGGGGG
>NW_020892503.1:0-923 GCF_003945725.1 Corapipo altera
GGAGGAAGAGGAGGCGGCCTCGGCGGGTCGAGGAGCGGCTCCATGGCGACCGCGGCGGCGGAGCCGGTGTACGGGCTCTCGGAGGACGAGGTGGGTCGGGGCGGCGGCCCCGTCGGCGGGAGCGAAGGTCGAGGGTCGGTCCGGGGAGGGCGAGCGCCCCGCGGGGCTCCGGGCCCGGCCCGGGCAGCGCCGCCCGCAGGTGCGAACAAAGAGCCCCCCCCGCCCCGGGGAGCGGCCGGAGCCGTGTCGGGCACCGCCTGGTCCCGGTGCAGATGGAGCGATAAGCGGGGCAGGAGCCGCGATAACTCATCGCCGGGCCCCGGCTCGATCAGCCGATGGCTTCGGCAGAACCGAACCGGCGCAGGCGTGAGCAGAACGGTTTGTCTGGGGTGAATGTTAAAAATCCTGCTTAATGCCCTTTTTGTCTCGTTGCCGGGGTCGGGTGCCCCTTTCCTTGTCGCAGAGCATCGGGGATGGGCAGGCTGCGTTGCTGGGCTGTGCTTTCAGGGTGTCTCGGCTGGTAGCAGCACGTACTGCTTGTGTTTGTGCAGGAGCGAATAAAAATTGTAACAGCGTTGCATCCGGTTTTATGGGGCCGAACAGGACGGGTAATCCGTTAGTCTGTTTGAGGTGTAGAAGGAACTGACGCTAAAAAAAAGAAAAAGTCTTTGCCTTGTGAAGCTGACGGACAGTGTTTATTGCCTGTATTTCAGTGGCACCGAGTCTAGATGATGGTAACGTTTAATTGTCGTTGGAAAGGAGGTTCTTGGACTGGAGTGGGTGTTTTGCTGGGGGGGGAGGGGGGATTCGTTTTGTTGTTGATTTGATGAAGCTGAGAGCAGAGTGATAACGCTCTGCAGGTGTGTGAAGGTTGGGGAGAAGGGAGGGCAATGCTGGGGCTTTGGGTGATGTACACAGCGAGC
>NW_020892503.1:1023-1181 GCF_003945725.1 Corapipo altera
CTCCCGGGGTGCTGGAGGGTCTGTGGGGATCCCCTCTGCTCCCGGGGTGCTGGAGGGTCTGTGGGGATCCCCTCTGCTCCCGGGGTGCTGGAGGGTCTGTGGGGATCCTGCCTGCTCCCGGGGTGCTGGAGGGTCTGTGGGGATCCCCTCTGCTCCCG
>NW_020892504.1:0-1181 GCF_003945725.1 Corapipo altera
CCCGGGAATGGCACCATCCTCCTGGGAATGGCACCGGCATCCCGGGAATGGCACGACCCTGGGAATGGCACCACCCTGGGAATGGCACCAGTATCCTGGGAATGGCACCGTCCTGGGAATGGCACCGTCCTGGGAATGGCACCAACCCAAGAATGGAACCACCCCCCCTGTCCCAGTGTCCCCAACATTCCATGTCCCCAATGTCCCCTGTGTCCCCTCTATCCCACTGTCCCCAACATTCCATGTCCCCTCTGTCCCTCTGTCCCCAACATTCCATGTCCCCAACATTCCTTGTCCCCTCTGTCCACTGTCCCCAACATTCCATATCCCCAGTGTCCCCATGTCACCTCTGTCCCAGTGTCCCCAACATTCCACGTCCCCTCTGTCCCAGTGTCTCCAACATTCCATGTCCCTTCTGTCCCTAACTTTCCATGTCCCCAGTGTCCCCATGTCCCCTCTATCCCAGTGTCCCCAACATTCCATGTCCCCTGTGTCCCAGTGCCCCCAGTGTCCCTCTGTCCCCAACATTCCATGTCCCCTCTATCCCAGTGTCCTCAACATTCCATGTCCCCAGCATTCCATGTCCCCTCTGTCCCACTGTCCCCAACATTCCATGTTCCCAGTGTCCCCCATGTCCTCTCTGTCCCACTGTCCCCAACACTCCATATCCCAGTGTCCTCAACATTCCATGTCCCCAACATCCCCTAAACTCCATGTCCCAGTGTCCCCAACATTCCATATCCCCAATGTCCCCATGTCCCCTCTGTCCCTCTGTCCCCAATATTCCATGTCCCCAATGTCCCCCGTGTCCCCTCTATCCCCAGTGTCCCCAACATTCCATGTCCCCCCTGTCCCACTGTTGCCAACATTCCATGTTCCCAACATCCCCAAAACTCCATGTCCCAGTGTCCTCAACATTCCATGTCCCCTCTGTCCCAGTGTCCCCAAAACTCCATGTCCACACTGTCCCCAAAATTCCATGTCCCCAACATCCCCAACATTCCATGTCCCCTCTGTCCACAACATTCCACGTCCCCAGTGTCCCCAACATTCCATGTCCCCAATGTCCCCATGTCCCCTCTGTCCCCAACATTCCACGTCTCCTCTGTCCCAGCGTCCCCAACATTCCATATCCCAAATGTCCCCAGTGTCCCCTCTGTCCCACTGTCCCCAACATTCCA
>NW_020892505.1:0-597 GCF_003945725.1 Corapipo altera
TGCACAGAAAGTTCTTGCTTCTCATGGAGTCCCCAGGCTGCTCCACCAACTGCACCACAAAGCCAAAGCTTTCAGGCTTTCTTTGCTGGGGATAACGGCTGCTGTTTCCTGTTTTCAGTCCTGTCTCATGACTGCCAGCTCGAATCCAGAAATTGCATACAGACAAAGATTCCTCGAAGACCAAAGGTGCCAGCAAAGAAAGTTAGTACTGCCCGTAGAGTGCCAAGTCTGACCCACCAGCTGAACCAAAAAGTCAAAGTTTGCAGGCTTTCTTTGCTGGGGATAACGGCTGCTGTTTCCTGTTTTCAACCTTCCCTCCCAAATGCCTGCCCTACATCCAAAATTGCATACGGACGAAGATTCCTCCCACAACAAAGGTGTCAGCACAGAAAGCTCTTGCTGCTAAGGAGTCTCCAGTCTCACCCACCAAATGCACAAAAAAACCACACTTTCCAGGTGTCTTTTTTTGGGGAGAAGTGCTTTTGTGTCCTGTTTTCAGACATGCTTCCTAACTGCCAGCCCGACTCCCAAAATTGCATACGGATGAAGATTCCTCCCACAACAAAGGTGCCAGCAAAGAAAGTTAGTACTGCCCGT
>NW_020892505.1:697-1181 GCF_003945725.1 Corapipo altera
CCAAAATTGCATACGGACGAAGATTCCTCCCACAACAAAGGTGTCAGCACAGAAGGCTCTTGCTGCTAAGGAGTCTCCAGTCTCACCCACCAAATGCACAACAAAACCACACTTTCCAGGTGTCTTTTTTTGGGGAGAAGTGCTTTTGTGTCCTGTTTTCAGACCTGCTTCCTAACTGCCAGCCCGACTCCCAAAATTGCATACGGATGAAGATTCCTCCCACAACAAAGGTGCCAGCAAAGAAAGTTAGTACTGCCCGTAGAGTGCCCAGTCTGACCCACCAAATGCACCACAAAGTCAAAGCTTCAAGCTTTTCTTTGCTGGGGATAAAGGCTGCTGTTTCCTGTTTTCAACCTTGCCTCCCAAATGCCAGTCCTACATCCAAAATTGCATACAGACGAAGATTCCTCCCACAACCAAGGGGTCAGCACAGAAAACTCTTGTTGCCCATGGAGTCCCCAGGGAGACACAGTAACGGCACCAC
>NW_020892506.1:0-1181 GCF_003945725.1 Corapipo altera
ACCCCTCCCTGTCCCTGTCACCTCCTCCATCTGCCCCTGGTCACCCCGTCCCTGTCCCTGTCACCACCTTCCTGTCCATGGTCACCATGTCCATCTATCCCTGGTCACCACCTCCCTGTCCCTGTCACCACCTCCCTGTCCCTGTCACCACCTCCCTGTCCCTGTCACCCCCTCTCTGTCCCTGGTCACCATCTCCCTGTCCTTGGTCACCACCTCTCTGTCCCTGTCACCGTCTCCATCTATCCCTGGTCACCACCTCCAGCAGTCCCTGGTCACCATTTCCCTGTCTCTGGTCACCACCTCCCTGTCCCTGTCACCACCTCCCTGTCCCTGGTCACCACATCCATCTGTCCCTGGTCACCCCCTCCCTGTCCCTGGTCACCACCATGTCCATCTGTCCCTGGTCACCACATCCATCTATACCTGGTCACCCCCTCCCTGTCCCTGGTCATCACCTACAGCTCTCCCTGGTCCCACCTTCCTGTCCCTGTCACCACCTCCCTGTCCCTGGTCACCACATCCAGCTGTCCCCTGTCACCACCTACAGCTGTCCCTGGTCACCACCTCCTACTGTCCCTGGTCACCACCATGTCCATCTGTCCCTGGTCACCCCCTCCCTGTCCCTGTTCCCACCCCTCTGTCCCTGGTCACCATCTCCCTGTCCCTGTCACCATGTCCATCTGTCCCTGTCACCCTCTCCCTGTCCCTGTCACCCCCTCCCTGTCCCTGGCCCCCCCTCCCTGCCCCTGTCACCCCCTCCCTGTCCCTGTCACCCCCTCCCTGACCCTGTCACCACCTCAGCAGTCCCTGCTCCCACCTCCAGCAGTCCCCTGTCCCTGTCCCCTCCATCCCTGCCCAGCCCCATCAGCCGCAGCCGTGCCCCGGGGCTGCCGTTCCACCCTCGTTAATCCCGGCCCAGCCCGGATCTAAGCCTGACTCACCCTCGCCGTGCCAGGCTGGCACTCGGGGGCCCGGATTTGCGGCGTGTGGAAGGAGCCGATTGCAGGGAGCTGCCCAAAAGGGTTTTTATGGAATTCTCTGGGACACCCGGTCCCGGATCTTCAAATGCACATCTTCAAACGCAGCTTTTCAGAACAGTGAATTCAGTTCAATTTTCTTTCAGATGCAGCTTTTTGGAAAAGTGAATTTGGTTCAGTTTTACCTTCAAATGCAGCTTTTTT
>NW_020892507.1:0-640 GCF_003945725.1 Corapipo altera
GGGAATGTCGGGAGGGGTGCGGGGGGGGGCCCGGAGCGGGGTGAGAAACGGGGGGGTCCCGGAGGGGTCAGGGGGTCCCAGGAGGGAACGGGAACAATTTTGGGAATGTCGGAAGGGATACGGGGGGTCCCAGAGAGGGGTGAGCATCGGGGGGGTCCCAGGAGGGAACGGGAACAATTTCGGGAATGTCAGGAGGGATGTGGGGGGGGCTGAGGAGCGGGGGGGGTCCTTGGGGGATCCGGGAGGGGATCCTGGAGGGAATGGGAACAAATCTGGGAGCAGAGCACCCCCAGCCCTGCCTCATTTTGGGTTCTTTTCCCCTTTTTTCCCTCTTTTCCCCCCAGCTCCGAATCGTCCCAACTCCACCTTGGCAGGTAACTCCCCGTTTTTCCCGGGGGGGGAATTTTGGGGGTTCCTTGTGCCCCCTTTAGACCCCTCTAACCCCCCAAACCCTCTCTAACCCCCCCCCCAGAGCGCTGCTCGGCCCCCCCCGTGACGGGCCCGTGCCGGGCGTCCTTCGTGCGCTGGTATTTCATCCCGGCCGAGAATTCCTGCCGGGAATTCACCTACGGCGGTTGCCGCGGCAACGGCAACAACCACCCGGACCGCGAGGAGTGTCTGCGCCGCTGCCGCCCCCCCC
>NW_020892507.1:740-1180 GCF_003945725.1 Corapipo altera
GGGGGGGTCCTTGGGGGATCCGGGAGGGGATCCTGGGGGGAATGGGAACAAATCTGGGAGCAGAGCACCCCCAGCCCCACCTCATTTTGGGTTCTTTTCCCCTTTTTTCCCTCTTTTCCCCCCAGCTCCGAATCGTCCCAACTCCACCTTGGCAGGTAACTCCCCGTTTTTCCCGGGGGGGGGATTTTGGGGGGTCCTTGTGCCCCCCTTAGACCCCCCTAACCCCCCAAACCCCCTCTAACCCCCCCCCCCCAGAGCGCTGCTCGGCCCCCCCCGTGACGGGCCCGTGCCGGGCGTCCTTCGTGCGCTGGTATTTCATCCCGGCCGAGAATTCCTGCCGGGAATTCACCTACGGCGGTTGCCGCGGCAACGGCAACAACCACCCGGACCTGCGGGGGGGCGGCAGCGGCGCAGACACTCCTCGCGGTCCGGGTGGTTGT
>NW_020892508.1:0-540 GCF_003945725.1 Corapipo altera
CCCAATGCCATCCCCACCCCCTTCTCCTCCCATTCCCCCCCATTCCCCCCCCATTCCCTGTCCCATTTTCCCCCCATTCCCTGTCCCATTTTCCCCCCATTCCCTCTCCCATTCCCACATTTTTCCCCCCTCATTCCCAGCGACTCCCCCTCCGTATCCTGGCTCTGTTCCCGGGCGGCCGAGCGCCACTTCCAGACCTCGGGAACTCTTCCCAAACTCCTCCTGAAGAAGGAAGGGGCTCTCCTGGCCCCCCAGGACCTGGTGGCCGACGTCCTGCACAGCAACGAGGAGGTGGGAGAGGCTTTTCCAGGGGGAAAATTCCAAGCCCTGAGGGAAGGGGGGGGGGGGGGACCCCGGGGATTTTTCCCGTTCCCGGGTGACGGATTCGGGGCCGGGGTTTTTTTTTTTTTGGGATGCAGGTGCTGGCGGAGGTGCAGGGCTGGGATCTGCCCCCCCTTCCCCAACGCTACAGGAGGGCCTGTGAGAGCCTGGGAGTGGGTGAGGACCCCTCCCCAGAGAGGGGGGGACACCCCTGGCACC
>NW_020892508.1:640-1180 GCF_003945725.1 Corapipo altera
CCCAATGCCATCCCCACCCCCTTCTCCTCCCATTCCCCCCCATTCCCCCCCCATTCCCTGTCCCATTTTCCCCCCATTCCCTGTCCCATTTTCCCCCCATTCCCTCTCCCATTCCCACATTTTTCCCCCCTCATTCCCAGCGACTCCCCCTCCGTATCCTGGCTCTGTTCCCGGGCGGCCGAGCGCCACTTCCAGACCTCGGGAACTCTTCCCAAACTCCTCCTGAAGAAGGAAGGGGCTCTCCTGGCCCCCCAGGACCTGGTGGCCGACGTCCTGCACAGCAACGAGGAGGTGGGAGAGGCTTTTCCAGGGGGAAAATTCCAAGCCCTGAGGGAAGGGGGGGGGGGGGGACCCCGGGGATTTTTCCCGTTCCCGGGTGACGGATTCGGGGCCGGGGTTTTTTTTTTTTTGGGATGCAGGTGCTGGCGGAGGTGCAGGGCTGGGATCTGCCCCCCCTTCCCCAACGCTACAGGAGGGCCTGTGAGAGCCTGGGAGTGGGTGAGGACCCCTCCCCAGAGAGGGGGGGACACCCCTGGCACC
>NW_020892509.1:0-638 GCF_003945725.1 Corapipo altera
GGCTGCTCGAGCGCCTCGGCCCCGCCCTCAGCGCCCTCCAGGGCCACGCCCACGGCCACGCCCACGGCCGGGACACGCCCACGGCCGGCAGGGACACGCCCCCCGGAGAGGTGGGTGGGGACTGGAGAGGGAGGGGAGGGGCTTGTGAGGGGGTGGGGCTTAGGGGGAGGGGTTTGGGGAAGGGGAGGGGCCTGGAGGGAGGAGCTGGGTGGAGGGGTTTAGGAAGGCGGGGCTGAGGGGAGGGGCTCGAGGGGAGGGGCTTGTGAGGAGGAGGAGCTTGAGGGGAGGAGCTTTGGAAGGTGGGGCGGAGGGGAGGGGCCTGAGGGAGGGGCTTGGGAGGGGGAAGGGCTTGGGGGAGGGGAGGGGCCTTTAGGGAGGGGCTTGGGGGAGGGGTTTGAGGGAGGAGAGGGGCTCAAGGGGAGGGGCTTATGGGCAGGACTCAGAGGGAGGGGCTTAAGAGGAGGAGGGGCTTAAGGAGAGGGGCCTGGGGAAGGTTTGTGGGGGGTGTGGCTTATGAGCAGAGCTGGGGGCGTGGCTTAGAGCAGTGGGCGGGGCCTGCTGGAGCTGGGGGCGTGGCTTAGGGCAGTGGGTGGGGCCTGCTGGAGCTGGGGGCGTGGCTTAGGGCAGTGGGTGGGGCC
>NW_020892509.1:738-1180 GCF_003945725.1 Corapipo altera
GCGGGGCTGGGGGGAGGGGCTTGAGTGAAGGGAGGGGCTCGAGGGGAGGGGCTTGTGGGCAGGACTCAGAGGGAGGGGCTTAAGAGGAGGAGGGGCTTAAGGGGAGGGGCCTGGGGAAGGTTTGTGGGGGGTGTGGCTTATGAGCAGAGTGGGGGGCGTGGCTTAGGGCAGTGGGCGGGGCCTGCTGGAGCTGGGGGCGTGGCTTGGGGCAGTGGGCGGGGCCTGCTGGAGCTGGGGGCGTGGCTTGGGGCAGTGGGCGGGGCCGGGTGGGGCGGGGGGCGGGGCTGGGGGGGGGGGGGGGCCCCCCCCCCCCCCCCCCCCCCCCCCCTTTTAGGCGCAGTGGGCGTGGCCTCTGGTGCGGTGGGCGGCGCCGGGGGCGGAGCTTTGCCTGTGGCTGCCGCTGACGGACCTGAGACCCCCCCCCGAGCGGGGACCCCCCCCC
>NW_020892510.1:0-1180 GCF_003945725.1 Corapipo altera
TTGGGAGGGGCACAGGTGAGAGTGGGAGGGGTACAGGTGAGTTTGGGAGGGGCACAGGTGACTCTGGGAGGAGCACGGGTGACTCTGGGAGGTGCACAGGTGAGTTTGGAAGGAGTACAGATGAATTTGGGAGGGGCACAGGTGAGAGTGGGAGGGGCACAGGTGAGATTGGGAGGGGCACAGGTGAGTTTGAGAGAGGCACAGGTAATTTTTGGAAAGGCACAGGTGAGGGTGGGAAGGGCACAGGTGAGAGTGGGAAGGGCACAGGTGAGAGTGGGAGGCCCACAGGTGACGGTGGGAAGGGTACAGGTAACCCCAAAATCCATCCAAATTACCCCAAAACACCCTCAGGTGACCCCAAAATCCCCCCAGGTGACCTTTACCCCCCTCCCAGGTGTGCCCAGGTGCGCCCAGGTGCGGGGGTTACCTGAGCGGGTGCTGCTGGCGCCGGGGGCGGAGTCGCAGTCGGAGTCGGTGAAGGCGCCGGCGTAACGTTGGAGCAGCTCCTCCATCGGCAGCGCACCTGCAAACACACACCTGCCTCACTCACCTGGGCACACCTGGGGGGCGGGACACGCACCTGGGACACACCTGGGCACAACGGGACACACCTGGGATGCACCTGAACAGAATGGGACACACCTGGGGGGAAGGGGATACCTGTAGGACACACCTGGGACACACCTGGGGGGTGGGACACACACCTGGGACGCACCTGAGCAGAGTGGGACACACCTGGGATGCACCTGAACAGACGGGGACACACCTGGGGGGAAGGGGATACATGTAGGACACACCTGGGACACACCTGGGGGGTGGGACACACACCTGGGACGCACCTGAGCAGAGTGGGACACACCTGGGATGCACCTGAACAGAATGGGACACACCTGGGGGGAAGGGGATACCTGTAGGACACACCTGGGACACACCTGGGGGGTGGGACACACACCTGGGACACACCTGGGACACACCTGAAGAGGGATACCTGTAGGACACACCTGGGACACACCTGGGCAGAGTGGGACACACCTGGGATGCACCTGAACAGAATGGGACACACCTGGGGGGAAGGGGATACCTGTAGGACACACCTGGGACACACCTGGGGGGCGGGACACGCACCTGGGACGCACCTGGGCAGAGTGGGACACACCTGGGATGCACCTGAACAGAATGG
>NW_020892511.1:0-1179 GCF_003945725.1 Corapipo altera
CAGGCAGGACGGCAGGCTCGAGGGACCTGCACGGCCACCCCTGCCGCTGCCCCCACCGTCCCCGGCCGTCAGCCGTGCGCACCGAGCAGAACCGCGGCCGGCCCCGCTCCCCACCAGCACCGAATGCGCCGATCCGCCGCCCGGCCTCTCTCTGCCCCGCGACAGCCCCGGCTCTCTGCTCCGGCCGGGTCGCCTCCTTTCCGCCTCCTCTCCCTCCTCTGCCTTCTTCTCCCTCCCCTGCCCTCCTCCGGCAGCTCCGCCCCGGCACTGTGCCCGGCGCCGTTGCCTCTCGGGTTCTCGTCTGCTGCCGGCTTGATGCGGAGGGCAGGCGAGAGCGACGGCAGCGGGGCGGCGGGGCGGCGGTCGGGGCTCTGCACCGCGGAGGCGGCGGGGCCGGGCTGGTTGGCAGGGGAGCGGATGGGTATCGGGGAGCTCAAGATTGACAGACGCTGAACTTTTCTCGTCGCCATCATCTCTTTCCTCTCATCTCTCTTTTACTGGCCCGGGGAGACTCCTGAACAGTTCTCCAGGGCACGCACTTTTGAGAACGGTCGAGGGGCACGAGAGGTAGAACATCCCTCCGGGCTCGGCAGCCCACTTCAACCCCTCCTGGTCTGCCCCGGGAAGCATCCCGGCTCTGGCAGCAAGAGCACTTCTGCTGGCGACAAAGACCACCAGTGCTACGGTGAGGGAGTGCATGGGAGAAGCACCTTTCCCAGAGAAAGTTTGGACGTGGAATGACGTCTCCAAGTTGCTTTGCACTTCATGGAGATGCAGTCTCCGTGAGTGAACACTGCTGTGTCCCTCCTCCTTCTCCTCTTGCTCAGAGGACCAGGGAACAGACTGTCGCACCCGAACTAGATGTGCTGGAACGAAGACATGTGCAGTAAGTTGAGGGGAAGAGTGCCGGGGCGAAACTGTCTAGGGAGGGCAGGGGAGGGAGAGGAAGGCAGAGGAGGGAGAGGAGGCGGAGAGGAGGCGACCCGACTGGAGCAGAGAGCCAGGGTTGCCGGGGGCAGCAAGAGACCGAGTGGCGGATCGGCGAATAGGGCGCTGGCTGGGAACGGGGCTGGTGACGCTGGCCGCCGTTCTGCTCGGTGCGCACGGCTGGCGGTCGGGGACGGTGGGGGCCGCGGCAGGGGTGGCCGTGCAGGTCCCTCGAGCCTGCCGTCCTGCCTG
>NW_020892512.1:0-1179 GCF_003945725.1 Corapipo altera
CCCCCCCAAACCCCCTCAGGCCCCCCCGGTGCCCCCCAGCCCGTGGATATGTGGACGTGGCCGAGGGGGGGGCGGGGCCGGGGGGTCCCGGTGCCCGGGGGGGTCCCGGGGGTCCCGGGGCCCAGCGCCGTCACCGGGAGCAGCTCCAGGTCCCCCCCGAACCCCGCGGCCGCCAGGGCGGGGGGGACCCTCAGGGGCACCGGGACCCCCCGGTGTGGGCGGAGGCGGCTGCAGGGGGGGGGAAGCACCGGGGGGCACCGGCCTGGGGGGCACCGCCCAGTTCAGCCCAGTTCAGCCCAGTCCATCTCACTGCCAGCCCAGTTCAGCCCAGTCCCATCCCAGTCTGTCCCAGTCCAGCCCAGTCGCATCCCAACACCACCCCACCACATCCCAGTCTGTCCCCGTCCCCCCAGTCCCATCCCAGACCATCCCACTCCCCACCAGTCCCTCCCAGTCCCATTCCATCCCCCCCCAGCCCTTCCCAGTTCCATTCCATCCCCTCCCAGTTCCCCCCAGTCCGTCCCAGTTCCCCCCAGTCCATCCCAGCTCCATTCTATCCCCTCCCAGTTCCCCCCAGTCCCTCCCAGTTCCATTCCATCCCTCCCAGTCCCTCCCAGTTCCATTCCATCCCTCCCAGTCCCTCCCAGCTCCATTCCATCCCCTCCCAGTTCTCCCCAGTCCATCCCAGTTCCCCCCAGTCCATCCCAGCTCCATTCTATCCCCTTCCAGTTCCCCCCAGTCCCTCCCAGCTCCATTCCATCCCCTCCCAGTTCTCCCCAGTCCATCCCAGTTCTCCCCAGTCCATCCCAGTTCCCCCCAGTCCATCCCAGTTCCCCCCAGTCCGTACCCAGTGAAGTGCCAGCTCTGCACCCTCAGCCTCGTTCCCGCCTGTGCCCAGGGGGGCTCCGGGCTGAGGGACACGGTGGGGGGGGTTTGGGGGTGACCCCAGGCCTGGGGGGCTCCCCCCGGGGTTGGGGGTCCCTGTCTGGGGGTCCCCATTTGGGGTCTCACCCGTAGGTTCTGGACGTGACGACCCCATCGACGGTGACACAGAAATGAAACTCGACCTGGGGGGGCCGGGGGGGTCAGTGTGGGAGAGGGAACCCCCTTTGGGGACCCACAGAGCCCCCCAGAGCCCCCCCCGGCCCCCCAGAGCCCCCCAATACCTCGGGGTGCACG
>NW_020892513.1:0-418 GCF_003945725.1 Corapipo altera
CCCCCCCCCCCCCCCCCCCACCTCACAAATATTCCAGCAATGCGGGAAACGCTCCCACCTGCGGTCCCGGAGGCCCTCGGGGTCCTACGACCTGTGGGAAGAGGGGGACACAAGGTTGGGGTGAGACACGAGACCCTCCCCTTCCCTCCTCCCCCCTCCCCCAAATTTTGGGGCTGTCTCCAACACTTACATCTTTAATGTCACCGGGTTCACCCTTCTGCCCCTGCAAGGCAAAGCAGGGGGTGAGAAAAGACCCCCTCTTCCAAAATCCCTTTCTTCCCCCCACAACTCCCCCCAAAGGGGAGTAACAACCCCCCCTCCCAGGAGGTGAAGACCCCCCCTCTCCGAGAGGTGACAACCCCCCCCCGGGAAGGTGACAAACCCCCTCGGGGAGGTGACAAACCCCCCCTGGGGAAGT
>NW_020892513.1:518-1179 GCF_003945725.1 Corapipo altera
AAAACAAAGAAATAAAGAGAAATTAATGTTGGGGGGGTTTTGGGGTAGGGGGGGACACACGAGACTTCTCCATCCCCAGGGGGGTGCTGGTGCTCCTTGGGGGGGGGCTGTGGGGCCAAAAGGGGGGCCCAGGGGGCTCCCCCGAAGCGCTGGCAGGGCGTGTTTTGGGGTTGAAGCAGGGCCAGCACGAGGGAGGGGGGCTCTGAGGGGTTTTTTTTTGGGGTGAGGGGGGCAGCTGGGTGGGGGTTCAACCCTTCCCACCCCTCCAGTTGGGGCGGGGAAGGGTTAAAAAAAAGGCAACTTCTGGTTTTGGGGGAGGTTTGGGGGGTTTGGGGTCGTGGCTCTTTTGGGGAGGGGGTTCAGGGGGAGGTTTTCTGTGAGTTTTGGGGTGGGGAACAGCCTTTGGAAGCCCCTTCTGCCAGGATGCCCGAAGTTATCCCCCCAGCATCACCCTCTGTACCCCACACCCAAAAAACCCTTGCCCAAAAAAATCCCAAATCTTACAAAACCACCAAAAAACCCCTCCTTACCCCTTCCCCCCCCCAAAAAAAAAACCCAACCCTTACAAAAAACCACTAAAACCCCACCTTACACCTTTTCCAGAAAAAAACACACCCCTCACAGAAAACCCTATAAAAAACCACTTTATCCCTTTTCCCCC
>NW_020892514.1:0-1179 GCF_003945725.1 Corapipo altera
ATCGCATCCTCCTGTGTGACATCACATCCTCCTCTGTGACATCACAGTTCTCCTGTGGCATCACATCCTCCACTGCGACATAGCAACTTGCTCTGTGACTTCGCAGGACTCCTATGACATCACATCCGCATCTTTGTCATCACATCCTCCTCTCTGACATCACATCTCTCCTGTGAAATCACACCCCTCTCTGTGACATCACGTTGTCTTCTGAGACATCGCATGTCTCCTATGACATCACATCCTCCTCTGTGACATCACAGCTCTCCTGTAAAATCACATTGTTCTCTGTTACATCTCCTCCTCCTCTGTGACAATGCATGTCTCCTATGACATCACATCCTCCCCTGTGACATCACAAGTCTCCCTGTGACATCACATACTCTTCTGCGACATCACATCCTCCTCTGTGACATCACATGTCTCCTATGACATCACATCGTCCTCTGTGACATCACACCCTCCTCTGTGACATAACAACTGTATTATGACATCACAACTCTCCTGTGACATCACATTGTCCTCTCTGGCATCACATCATCCTCTGTGACATCACATCCACCTCTGAGACATCGCATGTCTCCTATGACATGACGTCCTCTTCTGTGACATCACAGGTTTGCTGGGACATCACATCCTCCTCTGTGACATCACAACTCTCCTATGACATCACATCCTCCTCTCTGATGTCACATCCTTCTCTGTGACATTACAGCTCCTCTGTGACATCACATCCTCCTCTGTTACATCGCATCCTTCTATGTGACACTGCATGTCTCCTATGACATCACATCTGCCCCTGTGACATCATAACTCCGCTGTGACATCACATCCTCCTCTGTCACATTAGAACTCTCCTGTGACATCACTGCCTCCTCTGTGATATCACAGCTCTCCTATGACATCACAGCTCTCCAGTGACATCGCATGTCTCCTATGACATGACGTCCTCTTCTGTGACATCACAGGCTTGCTGGGACATCACATTCTCTTCTGTGACATCGCATGTCTCCTATGACATCACATCCTCCTCTGTGACGTCACATCTCTCCTGTGACATCACATTGTTCTCTGTGACTTCACGTCCTCTTCTGTGACATTGCAGGTCTCCTATGACATCGCATCCTCTGTGTGACATCACGTCCTCCTCTGTGACATCACAGCTCTCCTGTAAAATCA
>NW_020892515.1:0-735 GCF_003945725.1 Corapipo altera
GACGACGCCGACGGACCTCGGGAATTCAATCCCTTCTGGAATTCCATCCCTTCTCTTTTCCCGGGGAAATCATCCCGGGAGCTGCCCAGGACCAGGTTGGGGCCTGAATCCCTTCCCCTTCTCCCTCTGGAGAGCTGATCCAGGGAATTCCCTTCGAGCCCCGCGCTCCAAACCCCCGGTTCCGAACCCAAAACCCGAATTCCGGAGGACAGGAAGTTATTCCCGGAAGGAACCTTTCCATAGGGAAAAAAAAATCCAAGTCGTCCCCCAAGATCGAAAACCACTTTTTCCTGATGGTTTTCCCTCTTTTTCCTCGTTGTTTTACGGAACCCAGGACACGGGGAATTCCAGGGGCGTGGAATTCCAGGGGCGGAATTCCAGGGGCGGAATTCTGTCCTCTCCTGCTGCCCACGCTGTGTCATGAGCCCCGGGACGTGGGGAATTCCAAGCTTCCCAGTGCACATGGACGGGTCATATCCCATTTTTTTCATCCACCAACACCTCCCAAGTCCTTCTACCCAGGGCTCCTCTCCATCCTTTCCCCCAAAATCCATGTTTTTTCCTGGGATTTCCCTCCCCCAGACACACCCCAAGGGGTGATTTATGGAGGATTAAATCAGAGGATCTCCTGTGGAGATCCAGGAGTAGCTCAACTGATCCATAAAACCCCTTCTCCCAAGGAAGGGAGGATCCTCAGGATGAAGACTCTGCTCTCTGCTCTTTTCCTCTCCATCC
>NW_020892515.1:835-1178 GCF_003945725.1 Corapipo altera
GATCCTCAGGATGAAGACTCTGCTCTCTGCTCTTTTCCTCTCCATCCTTTCCCCCCAAATCCATGTTTTTTCCTGGGATTTCCCTCCCCCAGACACACCCCTGGGAGTGATTTACGGAGGATCAAACCCTGTGGAGATCCAGGAACAGCTGAGCTGATCCACCAAACCCCTTCTCCCAAGGAAGGGCGGATCCTCAGCACGAGGGCTCTGCTCTCCGTCCTTTCCCGCGGGAATTCCCGCCCTGCCCATCCCCATCCCACCCTGCCCCTCCCGCCCCACCCTCTCCATCCCACCCCACCCATCCCACCCCACCCATCCCACCCCACCCCACCCACCCCTTACC
>NW_020892516.1:0-1178 GCF_003945725.1 Corapipo altera
CAAAAAAGAAAACCACGGTAAAAGGGAGCAAAGCAAAATGTGGGAAACTCTCTGGTCTGAGATCAGTTGTGCTGCCCAAGAACACGCTGATTCCAGAAGTGTCCAAGTGGGGCAGAGCCGGTGACTCCGGTCCCTGCGGCGGCGGGGGGAGGCAGCGGCTCTGCTTGATTCCATGGAGTTCTGGGGAGGCACAGTGAGTACCATGAGACTCTTCAGTGTCACAGTGGTCCCTTGGTTCCATGGGGTTCTGAGATGTCTCAGAGTTCCTTTTGTTCCAAAGAGTCATGGAGTGAGTCCTTGTCACAATGGTCCCTTGGTTCCATGAGATTCCACAGTGCCCCTGCATTCCTTGTGTTCCATGAGGCCCTGCAGTGTCACAGTGCCACTTGATTCCGTGATGTTACAAAGAATCAGAATGGCTCCTTGATTTAAGACCAACTGCACATGGGGTTGCCTTGGGGGGAGTGTGGGCACCCAGACAAGGGAGTTGTCACCCCCCTGGACTCAGCCCTGGGGTCACCACATCGGGACTGGTCTGTCTGTCTGGGAGGTTCCCCATCCTGGAGGAATGAGGAAGAACTGGAGAGGGTCTAGAGGAGATCTGACAGGATGGAGCTTTTCTCTGCATTGGAAATAGAATGAAATCTCCACAAAGAGCAGCATGGAAGGTTCAGACTAAAGGTGAGGAAAAAGAAATATCACTCAACAAGGACCCTTGTACTGCAAGAGGTCACCCAGAGGGAGTAAAGATCAGCCCATGGCTTTGTGTTCCAGGGAACAGCCAGAGCTGGTGCAGAGACATCAGGGAGGGTCTAGAAATGCTGCTGGGAGGGGGGTGGGAAAGCAGGAGGGGTGTGTGCAGCCTGCAAGGCCAGAGCAGCAGCAGGGCCAGGGCAGGACAGCCTGCAGGAGAGATGGCCAAGGGCTCTGGCAGGGCTGCAAGGCCCAAAGGCACCCAGGCCTTTGTCCCCTTGCTTCTGGCAGCTGCCTCTGCCACTCAGGCCACCACAAGCAACTTGCCTGGCAGGTTCTGCCCTTGGTTTCTGCCTCGCCCCTCCCTCAGGAGGCTGGCAGGGGTTGCCCAGTTTTGGGCCTTTATTGTTCCTCCCCCTCCCATCCCACTGCCCCCCAAACAGCCCTGAGCCAGCCGGGAGGGACAGGATCTGCTGGGCCAGGGC
>NW_020892517.1:0-301 GCF_003945725.1 Corapipo altera
CCTCCACATCTCCCCAGGGTGGGGTCACCCCCAAATCCTGGGGGGGGCACGGGGGGGTCAGGGCACCCCTAAATCCATCTGAGAGCCCCCCGAGCCACCTCGGACCCCAAAAACCCCCCCAAGACCCCAAAAACCACCTCGGACCCCAATAGTGACCTGAGATCCCCCCACACATCCAACCCCCCAGGGTGGGGTCACCCCCAAATCCTGGGAGGGCACGGGGGGGTCAGGGCACCCCTAAATCCATCTGAGAGCCCCCCCCGAGCCACCTCGGCCCCAAAAACCCCCCCGAGACCCCAAA
>NW_020892517.1:401-777 GCF_003945725.1 Corapipo altera
GCCAGGGCCTGGCATCGTGCCCCCGGGCGCTGACACCCCCCGACCTGGGCCAGGACCCCCGCGGGCGCCGTGGCCGCCTTGACCTCGGCCAGGGCGGCTGCCCAGGCACACGAGCTCACCAGCCACAGGAAGGCCAGAGCCGCCGTCACCCCC
Organism: Corapipo altera; assembly: GCF_003945725.1. Taxonomy (NCBI): domain Eukaryota; kingdom Metazoa; phylum Chordata; class Aves; order Passeriformes; family Pipridae; genus Corapipo; species Corapipo altera. The sequence goes on from NW_020892517.1 coordinate 555, forward strand.
AAATCCTGGGGGGGGCACGGGGGGGTCAGGGCACCCCTAAATCCATCTGAGAGCCCCCCGAGCCACCTCGGACCCCAAAAACCCCCCCAAGACCCCAAAAACCACCTCGGACCCCAATAGTGACCTGAGATCCCCCCCACATCCAACCCCCCAGGGTGGGGTCACCCCCAAATCCTGGGGGGGCACGGGGGGGTCAGGGCACCCCTAAATCCATCTGAGAGCC
>NW_020892517.1:877-1178 GCF_003945725.1 Corapipo altera
CCTCCACATCTCCCCAGGGTGGGGTCACCCCCAAATCCTGGGGGGGGCACGGGGGGGTCAGGGCACCCCTAAATCCATCTGAGAGCCCCCCGAGCCACCTCGGACCCCAAAAACCCCCCCAAGACCCCAAAAACCACCTCGGACCCCAATAGTGACCTGAGATCCCCCCACACATCCAACCCCCCAGGGTGGGGTCACCCCCAAATCCTGGGAGGGCACGGGGGGGTCAGGGCACCCCTAAATCCATCTGAGAGCCCCCCCCGAGCCACCTCGGCCCCAAAAACCCCCCCGAGACCCCAAA
>NW_020892518.1:0-1178 GCF_003945725.1 Corapipo altera
TGGCATATGGACGAAGATTCCTCAAAGACCAAAGGTGCCAGCAAAGAAAGCCTGCAAGCATTGACTTTGTGGTGCAGTTGGTGGGTCAGTCTGGGCACTCTACGGGCAGTACTAGCTTTCTTTGCTGGCACCTTTGGTCTTTGAGGAATCTTCGTCCATATGCCATTTTGGGATTCGAGCTGACAGTGGTGAGACAGGACTGAAAACAGGAAACAGCAGGCGTTATCCCCAGGAAAGAAAGCCTGGAAGCTTTGGCTTTGTGGGGCAGTTGGTGGAGCAGCCTGGGGACTCCATGAGAAGCAAGAGCTTTCTGTGCTGGCAACTTTGGTGTGGGAGGAATCTTAGTTTGGATACAATTCTGGGAGTGGGGTTGTTAGTTGGGAGGCACGGCTGAAAAGAGAAACTACAACCTTTACTTCCAGGAAAGGAAACCTGGAAGCTTTGGGTTTATGGTGCAGTTTGTTTGTCAGCCTTGGGACTCCATGGGTAGCAAGAGCATTCTGTGCTGGCACCTTTGTTGTGGGAGGAATCTGCGTCCATATGCAATTTTGGGAGTCAGTTTGACAGTTGGGAGGCAGGACTGAAAACAGGAAACAACAGGCCTTCTCGGCAGGAAAGAAAGCCTGGAATCTTTGGCTTTGTGGTGTACTTGGTGGGTGAGGGTGGGCACTCTGTGGACAGCATGAACTTTCTGTTCTGTTGCCTTTGGTGTGGAAGGAATCTTTGTTTGTATGTAATATTGGGAGTCGGGCTGTCAGTTGGGAGGTAGGTCTTAAAACAGGAAACAACAGTCCTTCTCCCCAGGAAAGAACTCCTAGAAACTTTGACCTGGTGCTGCAGTTAGTGTGTCTCCCTGGGGAGTCCATGGGCAGCAAGAGATTTCTGTGCTGACCCCTTTGTTGTGGGAGGAATCTTCGTGCGTATGCAATTTTGGATGTAGGACTGGCATTTGGGAGGCAAGGTTGAAAACAGGAAACAGCAGCCGTTATCCCCAGCAAAGAAAGCCTGAAAGCTTTGACTTTGTGGTGCAGTTGGTGGGTCAGGCTGGGCACTCTACGGGCTGTACTAGCTTTCTTTGCTGGCACCTTTGGTCTTCGAAGAATCTTCGTCCGTATGCCATTTTGGGATTCGAGCTGACAGTGGTGAGACAGGGCTGAAAACAGGAAACAGCAGGCGTT
>NW_020892519.1:0-1177 GCF_003945725.1 Corapipo altera
GAGATGATCTTTAAGGTCCCTTCTAACACAAACCATTCTATGATCCTTTGATGATTCTATGAAACTTCATAATAAATCAAGATACACATGGGGTTTGACAATAATATTCCATGGGCCCATTTAAGAAAGAGGAGAACATGAGGCATCATTAGATATTAAGAATAAGCTCACGAAGGTATAGAATAAAGTGGGAAGATGCCTTGTGTGACTGTAATCAGATTAAAATTACCCTGTGATTCAAATTGAAAGTAAAAGGAACTGATGCTCTCATGGCTTGCAAATAAAGGGGGGTGGGGGTAGTATTAAGTAAAACTGAAAGTATTGCAGAATAAACACCTATTCTGTGGTTACACATTCTCATTTCTTCACCTACAGAAGTGCAGTGTTTCCCCTCTGCTGCCATCAGAAGGAAAAAATCGTGATTTCTAAAGCAATTTCATTACAGTAGAAGTTATAGCAGCACATAGTGCAAGACCCTGGGAAAACTGTTCTGAGAAGAGCACTGGTCTTGTGGTAAAGCACTGGACAGAGATTTCTGTAGTGAATGCAGCTCCTGGGTCTTGAGGTGTCCTGTGTCTGATCCAGTCATTCAGTGCATCAATTCCCCAAAGCACCAGATTTACCCCTCTTGTGCAGAGTAAATTCATGACAAAAGTACCATGACTCTGCCTTCTGATGGTGGACTCCACACAGCAAAGGCTGGAGATTCCCAAGTCTGGAACAAAAGCACCTGGGAAAAAAAAGTTCAAGAATTAGGGGACATAGTGGGTTTAGAGCTCAGTATTTGACTTAGTCTTGTGTGGTTTTTTCATTAAATCATCACAGTAAAATACAGGAACAGTTTTGGGAGGTGAGAGCTGCAGAACAACCTTTGGACTAAGGTAGCTTGTGACAGCCTAGCAGGTAGAACTTTAGGTCTAATGAAGGAAACCTGATCTTTTAAAGTAGATGTTGGCCCTGACACTTCTTTGTAAGATGCTTTCTAGATGGGCTGTATATGATGATTTCCTACTGCCTGTCTTTCTGAGCTTGCAATTCTTCCAATCCTTCTGCTGAGCTTCCCAGCATTTGTGCTTCTGCCTCATCCAGGTCAGGGAGACAGAATCATAGAATGGCCTGAATTGGAAGGGATCTTAAAGATCTTCTTGTTTCAACTCCCGTGCCATGGGCAGGGACA
>NW_020892520.1:0-387 GCF_003945725.1 Corapipo altera
TGTCACCTGTGTCACCTGTGTCACCTGTGTCACACTGTCACACTGTCACCTGTGTCACCTGTGCCACCTGTGCCACCTGTCACCCCATCATCCCATCCCTGTGTCACCCTGTCACCCCGTTATCCCCCCATCCCATCCCCCACTGTCACATTGACACTGCCCACGAGAACGGCTGACAGGAGATACACCAGGTGTGTCACCTGTGTCTCCTCTCAACCTGTCACCCTGTGACCCCATTGTCCCATCACGGTGTCACCCTGTGACCCCATCACCCTGTCACTGTGTCACCCCATTGTCCCATCACGGTGTCACCCTGTCCCGGTGTCACCTGGAGAAGGGGTGGCAGGAGATCCCCCCGGTGACAGGGACAGGGCCACCACCTGTCAC
>NW_020892520.1:397-1177 GCF_003945725.1 Corapipo altera
TGGCAGGAGATCCCCCCGGTGACAGGGACAGGGCCACCACCTGTCACTGTGTCACTGCGTCACCCTGTGACCCAACCACCGTGCCACTGTGTCACCCAATCCCCGTGTCACCACAATCTGGTGTCCCCGTGTCACCCTGTCACTGTCACCGTGTCCCCGTGTCCCCACATCCCAGTGCCACCCTGTCACCCTGTCACTGTCACCATGTCCCCACATCCTGGTGTCACCGTGTCACTCTGTCACCTTGTCAACCTGCCACCATGTGTGTCACCGTGTCACCCCGTCACTGTCACTGTGTCACCACAACCTGGTGTCCCTGTATCTCCCTGTCACTGTCCCTGTGTCCCCCTGTCACTGTCACCGTGTCCCCTGTGCCCCTGTCCCCATCTCCTGTGGCCCCACATCCCCCGCTGACCCCAGGCAGTGCCAGCCCCTGTCTGTGTCCCCACAGGGATGTCCCTCTGTCCCCTCTGTCCCTCTGTCCCTCTGTCCCTCTGTCCCCAGGCAGTGCCAGCCCCTGTCTGTGTCCCCACAGGGATGTCCCTCTGTCCTCTGCTGTCCCCTCCTGTCCCCAGACGGTGTCAGCCCTGTCCCCTGTCCCCACAGGGGTGTCCCTCTGTCCCCTCTGTCCCTCTGTCCCTATTGATGTCCCTCTGTCCCCGCTGTCCCCTGGTGTCCCCCTGCTGTCCCCAGGCAGTGCCAGCCCCTGTCCCCACAGGGGTGTCCCTCTGTCCCCTCTGTCCCTCTGTCCCCAGGCAGTGCCAGCCCCTGTCTGTGTCC
>NW_020892521.1:0-542 GCF_003945725.1 Corapipo altera
GGGGATTTTTTTGGGAATTTTTGGGTATTTTTGGGGGAATTTTTCTGGGACTTTTTTTTGAATTGTGGTGGATTTTTTTTGGAATTTTGGTGGATTTTTTGGGGAATTTTTGGGGAATTTTTTTGGGGAATTTTTTGGAATTTTTGGGAGTTTTTGAGGGAATTTTTTTTGATTTTTTGAGGAATTTTTTGGGAATTTTTGAGGAACTTTTGGGGATTTTTTGGGTGGAATTTTTGGGAATTTTTGAGGAATTTTTGGGGGAATTTCTGGGGATTTTTTTGGGTAATTTTGGGGAATTATTGGAAATTTTTGGGAATTATTTGGGAATTTTTGGGGATTTTTTGGGGGAATTTTTGAGGAATTTTTGGGTAATTTTAGGGGATTTTTTGGGAATTTTTGGGGAATTTTTGGGATTTTTTGGGGAATTTTTGGGGAATTATTGGGAATTTTTAGGGAATTTTTGGTGAATTTTGAGGAATTTTTGGGGAAATTTTGGGGATTTTTTGGGGGAATTTCTGGGGATTTTTTGGGGTCATTTTGGG
>NW_020892521.1:642-1177 GCF_003945725.1 Corapipo altera
GGGATTTTTTGGGGGAATTTCTGGGGATTTTTTGGGGTCATTTTGGGAATTATTTGGGAATTTTTGAGAAGTTTTGTGTAATTTTAGGGGATTTTTGGGGAATTTTGGAGGAATTTTTTGGGAATTTTGGGTAATTTTTAGGGAATCTTTTGAAGATTTTTTGTGGAATATTGGGGGAATTTTTGGGGATTTTGGGAAATTCTTTTGGAAACTTTTGGGTAATTTTAGGGGATTTTTGGGGAATTTTGGGGGGATTTTTTGGAATTTTTTTGGGAATTTTAGGAGATTTCTGGGGATTTTTTGGGGATTTTTTTTTGGATTTTTGGGGGAATTTTTTGGGAAATTTTTGGGATTGATTGGAATTTCTTCCCGCAGATGCCGGGAATTATTGGGAATTTTTGAGAATTTTTTTGGGGAATTTTGGGGGAATTTCTGGGGAATTTTTGGGGATTTCTTGGGAATTTTTTGGGAATTTTTGGGATTTCTTGGGGGAATTTTGGGGATTTTTGGGGTAATTTTAGGGAATTTTTGGGGG
>NW_020892522.1:0-685 GCF_003945725.1 Corapipo altera
TGACCACCTGGCACGAGGAGCCCTTGGGACACTGGACATCGTCACAGGTTGGTTGGTGATGGACACACTGCGGCCACCCATCGGTCACCTTACAGGAGGTCCCTTGTGGACAGTGGAGGTCACTGCAGGAGGGTCTCCTTGGGGACACCTTGGTCTGGACACACCTTGGGTGACCACTGACCATCTGGCACGAGGAGCCCTTGGGACACTGGACGTCACCACAGGTTGGTTGGTGATGGACACACCGGGGTTGACCACTGGTCACCTGGCACTTGGTTCCTTGGGGACAGTGGAGGTCACTGCAGGAGGGTCTCTTGATGGACACCTTGGTCTGGACACACTTTGGCCAACCACTGACCATCTGGCACAAGGTGTCCTTGGGACACTGGACATTGTGACAGGATGGTTGGTGATGGACACACCTTGGCCACCCATCGGTCACCTGGCACGAGGAGCCCTTGGGACACTGGACATCACGGCAGGAGGGTCTCCTGATGGACGTCTGGGTCTGGACACACCTTGGGTGACCACTGACCACCTGGCACGAGCTGCCCTTGGGACACTGGACGTCCTGGCAAGATGGTTGGTGATGGACACACTGCGGCCACCCATCGGTCACATGACACGAGGTGCCCTGGGGACAGTGGAGGTCACTGCAGGAGGGTCTCCTGATGGACGTCTGGGT
>NW_020892522.1:785-1177 GCF_003945725.1 Corapipo altera
CCTTGGGACAGTGGAGGTCACTGCAAGATGGTGGCCTTGGGGACATCTTGATGGGGACACACCTTGGGTGACCACTGACCACGTGACATGTGGAGCCCTTGGGACACTGGACGTCATCACAGGTTGGTTGGTGATGGACACACCGTGGCCACCCATCGGTCACCTGGCACGAGGTGTCTTTGGGACAGTGGAGGTCACTGCAGGAGGGTCTCCTGATGGACGTCTGGGTCTGGACACACCTTGGCCACCCATCGGTCACCTGGCACGTGGAGCCCTTGGGACACTGGACATCATGACAGGTTGGTTGGTGATGGACACACCGGGGTTGACCATCGGTCACCTTATAGGAGGTCCCTTGTGGACAGTGGAGGTCACTGCAGGAGGGTCTCCTT
>NW_020892523.1:0-1176 GCF_003945725.1 Corapipo altera
AGGGGAGGGACAACCCGAGGGAGTCCCGGGTGTCGCGTCCACCTCCCCGATGCCGAGTCGGAACAGGACGCGGAGAATTCCTTCCCCTTCCCAAAGCTCTGACTTTCAATCCACAATTCCCACGGATTTCCTGCTGCTTCCCGAGCCCCCGGCACGTGGAGTGAGTGGAACCCACCGGACACGAGTCGGGGGTCGTTCCCCAAATCCAACGGAGAGGAGACGCGAACGATGACGCCGATTCATCCAACTCATCCCAAATCCTTGGGCAAATCCAATGGAGAGGAGACGCGAACAATGACATCGATTCATCCAACTCATCCCAAATCCTTGGGCAAATCCAACGCTCCGGGGTGTCCAACCACGGCAACTGAACCCGTTGCTCAATGTTTTCCTTCCTGAAAGCTTCCAGCTCTTCCACTTCAGGCTCATCCATGGGATTTAAGGACCCTCCTCTGGGCTCTCCCTGACCTTGTCATGGATTATTTTCCCACTTTCCTCCTGAACTGCGTTTCTCACCCTCCTCCCACCTTTACTCTGGGTTTTCTTCATCAATTTAGGAATTTTCCTCCTAATTTAGTAGTTTTACCCCCCATTTTTAGGAGTTTTCTTCTCCTTCCATGCCCATTCCCTCCTCCTTCCACGTCGCTGGAATTGGGTTTTTCCCATGGCAATAAAACCTCTTCCCGCACGGATCCACTTCCCGTGTCCTCTCCCAGATTCCTGCCAAGCCCGTCCTGCCTCCCGCCCTCTCCGTGGCTGAAGCATCTTTTTGGCATCTTGAACACGAATCCCTGTGGATTTGGGGGGATTTGGGAGCAGCTCCGGCTGCTCCGTTGGATCAAGCGTGACACGATAGAATTATTAAAAAAAGCATCTAATTAATCGCTTTAGAAACCGACAACCGCACCCACAATCCTCCGAAGGCAAAAAAAAACCAGGAGAAACTGGGATTGAAGGGAATGAACTGCCTGGAATCAGGGATTTGGGGCATTTTTAAGGAGCCGTGTTGGAATATTTGGGTTAAAAGTCAAACATCGAAGCGTTTTGACCCCTTGCAGGGGTTCTGTGGTGGGAAATTCCTGGAGCTCGGAACACACGGAACGACGCGTTTTTCCTGCTTCAGCCACAAGGAATCTCTGAATTCCCAAGGAATGAAGGAATCCAGGTGGTTTTTGG
>NW_020892524.1:0-1176 GCF_003945725.1 Corapipo altera
TACAAAACATATTTAGAAGAGATAATGCTACATCTAATACTCTTATACCTTAGATCCCTCTCACCCTTTCAAGACCTGTCTGGTAGGAATCCCCTGGACGCCAAGAGAATGGGGTGATTTTAGGAATCAATATATCCCCTGGTGTGATGACCATGATCAGTTTAGGAATCCTTTTTTAGATTGTCTCACAAAACCAGCAAAAACTTCACATGACAGACAGACATTTAGCTATCAGTGGCAGAGACCTGAGGAATTAGAAATCTTGGGGAGTATTATATCTCCTCTCTGTTTTTACTTCATTCACAACAAATATGTTGCCCCTCCTGAATTAATTAATGTCACTTCTTATGGACCTTATTCCAACTTCAGTTTCTGGTGCAAGGAAGAGGTTCCCTACCAGATACATGCTACCCCTGATTCGGTTATTCTTCCAAAAGGAGTCTTTTTAATTTGTGGACTTAGAGTCTGGAATATGATTCCTAGATTGGCTGCTGGAGGCCCCTGCACATTTGGAAAATTAACACTATACAACCCAGCTACCCTTATGAAATCTTTACCTGTAAGGCCTCCCAAAAATCGTGCTAAAAGAAACATTAACCTTCAAACAACTTCACCTTTCTCACATCATAGAGTGCGCAGGCAATTCCAAGGTTTATACCCATCTCTTAACTTCTATCCATCACAATCAAAACCACTTTCTCCACCTAAAGCAGCACAGGTCCCTGTGGCTGTAGCACCCCCACCTTCAGCTGAAGAACATCCTTTAACAAAACTGCAGTCCTTGAGTGAATTCACAGCAGAATGCAATTCCAACATGCATTTTTGGTCAGACACCGCAAACATTATAAGTGGTATACTTCCAATTGTCAGCTCCACAAAAGCCTTAACACTCCTTACCAGAATGGGATGTTGGCTAGCAAAAGAAGCCAATGCCACCAGTGCTGCCCTTGATGATCTCTTACAAGATACCCAAAACAATAAGAAAGCCTTGTTACAAAATCGTGCTGCAATAGATTTTCTCCTTTTAGTAAATGGCCATGGGTGTCAGGAGTTTGAAGGCCTCTGCTGCCTCAACTTCTCTGATCACTCCCAATCTATCCACTCCCAGATTAATCAGCTTAAGTCCTTAGTTCATGAAATCAAGCAATCTGATCCTCTGACTTTTGATGATTTTTT
>NW_020892525.1:0-583 GCF_003945725.1 Corapipo altera
CAGGGTGGTTTTGGGGTGTCCCAGTGCCGTTTTGGGATGTCCCAGGGTGGTTTTGGGGTGTCCCAGTGCCGTTTCGGGGTGCCCCAGGGTGGTTTTGGGGTGTCCCAGGGTGGTTTCGGGGTGCCCCAGGCTGGTTTTGGGGTGTCCCAGTGCCGTTTCGGGGTGTCCCAGGCTGGTTTTGGGGTCTCCCAGGGTGGTTTTGGGGTGTCCCAGTGCCATTTTGGGGTGTCCCAGGGCCGTTTTGGGGTGTCCCAGGGCAGTTTTGGGGTGTCCCAGGGCGGTTTTGGGGTGTCCCAGGGTGGTTTTTGGGTGTCCCAGTGCCGTTTCAGGGTGTCCCAGGCTGGTTTCGGGGTGTCTCAGTGCCGTTTCGGGGTGTCCCAGGGTGGTTTTGGGGTGTCCCAGTGCCATTTTGGGGTGTCCCAGGGCCGTTTCGGGGTGCCCCAGGGTGTTTTTGGGCGCAGTACCTGGTCGGTGACGTTGATGTCGACGTACTCGCAGAAGGCGTAGCCCTTGGACAGCCCGGTCGCGCTGTCCTTCACCAGGTTAAAGGCCTTCAGGGGCCCGAAGGACGTCAGCAGCTCCT
>NW_020892525.1:593-1176 GCF_003945725.1 Corapipo altera
CAGGGTGGTTTTGGGGTGTCCCAGTGCCGTTTTGGGATGTCCCAGGGTGGTTTTGGGGTGTCCCAGTGCCGTTTCGGGGTGCCCCAGGGTGGTTTTGGGGTGTCCCAGGGTGGTTTCGGGGTGCCCCAGGCTGGTTTTGGGGTGTCCCAGTGCCGTTTCGGGGTGTCCCAGGCTGGTTTTGGGGTCTCCCAGGGTGGTTTTGGGGTGTCCCAGTGCCATTTTGGGGTGTCCCAGGGCCGTTTTGGGGTGTCCCAGGGCAGTTTTGGGGTGTCCCAGGGCGGTTTTGGGGTGTCCCAGGGTGGTTTTTGGGTGTCCCAGTGCCGTTTCAGGGTGTCCCAGGCTGGTTTCGGGGTGTCTCAGTGCCGTTTCGGGGTGTCCCAGGGTGGTTTTGGGGTGTCCCAGTGCCATTTTGGGGTGTCCCAGGGCCGTTTCGGGGTGCCCCAGGGTGTTTTTGGGCGCAGTACCTGGTCGGTGACGTTGATGTCGACGTACTCGCAGAAGGCGTAGCCCTTGGACAGCCCGGTCGCGCTGTCCTTCACCAGGTTAAAGGCCTTCAGGGGCCCGAAGGACGTCAGCAGCTCCT
>NW_020892526.1:0-1175 GCF_003945725.1 Corapipo altera
TATATATATAAATATATATAAAACTGTTACTATGGCATGCAATATATGTATAAATATATATAAAACTGTTACTATGGCATGCAATATATATATAAATATATATAAAACTGTTACTATGGCATGCAATATATATAAAACTGTTACTATGGCATGCAATATATATATAAATATATATAAAACTGTTACTATGGCATGCAATATATATAAAACTGTTACTATGGCATGCAATATATATATAAATATATATAAAACTGTTACTATGGCATGCAATATATAAGTATTACTGTAGTAATATAAACATATTACTTTATTATTAATATATTAATAATTACTATATTATTAATTATCAATAGATTAACATATTGTTAGTATTTTATATATTAATATGTAATTATAGATTATATATAATTATATCATATATTAATATATTATTGACATATCATTAATATATAATATTACTATAGTAATATAGCTCCATTATAGTAACAGTTCTATAGTAATATTAATATATAACTACTACTATAGCATGCTAAATATATATAACTATTACTATATACTATTTTAGTACACTTACAAGGATCTTTTTACTATTTTAATACACTCACTTATTAAAATAGTAAATGAATCCTTGTGCAGGGTATTTAAATAGTAAAAAAACCCTTCTAAGTGTATTAAAATGGTAAAAAAAATAATTGTACAGAGTATTAAAATAGTAAAAAAACCTTGTAATAAAACAGTAAAAATATCCTTGTACAGGGTATTTAAACAGTAAAAAAATCCTTGTTCACTGTATTAAATAGTAAAAAGTCCTTGCACAATGATTTCATATAGTGAAAAAAACCCTTGTACAGGGTATTAAGACAGCAAATAAAATCCTTGGAAGTGTATTAAAATAATAACAAAATCCTTGTAAGTGTATTAAAATAGTGAACAAATTGTATGGGGTATTAAAACAGTAAAAAGTCCTTGTAGAGGGTAATAAAATAGTAAAAAAATCCTTGTAAGAGTATTAAAATAGTAAAAATACCCTTGTGCAGGGTGTTAAAATAGGAAATAAAATCTTTGTGTGTTAAAATAGTAAAAAATCTTTGTACAGGGTATTACAATAATAAAAAAAATCTTTTAAACTGTATTAAAATAATAAAAAAATCCTTGTAAGTGTATTTAAATAGTAA
>NW_020892527.1:0-1175 GCF_003945725.1 Corapipo altera
ACCTGGGGACACCCGGGGACATCCCGGGGACAGAGTGGGACACCTGGGGACATCCCGGGACACCTGGGGACACCCAGGGACAGGGGGGGACACCTGGGGACATCCCGGGGACACCTGGGGACACCCGGGGACATGGGGGGTCACAGGGGTGTCCTGGGGTGTCTGTGGGGCTCCAGGGTGACCCCGGGGTGGCACCAGGGGGCTGGGGGTCGCTGGGGGTCCTGTGGGGTACCTGTGTGACCCCAGGGGTGTCTGTGTGTCCTGTGGGTATCTGTGGGTCCCATGGGTATCTGTGGGGTCCCATGGGTATCTGTGGGTCCCATGGGGTACCCGTGTGACCCCAGGGTGACCCCGGGGTGTCCCCATGTCCCCCCAGCCCTGAAGGACGAGCGTTTCGAGCTGGCCGAGTTCAGCCGGCGGCGGCTGCGGCTGCGCCTGGCGCGGGCCCGGCTGGAGGACGAGGGGGGGTACTTCTGCCAGCTCTACGCCGACGACACCCACCACCAGATAGCCACCCTCACCGTGCTGGGTACGGCACCTGGGGGCACCTGGGGGGACATGGGGACACCTGGGGGCACCTGGGGGGCGTGGGGACACCTGGGGACACCTGGGGGCACCTGGGGGGCGTGGGGACACATGGGACACAGCAGGGACACCTCACCGTGCTAGGTACGGCACCCGGGGACACCTGGAGGACATGGGGACACCTGGGGACAGGGAGGGATCACCTGGGGACACCTGGGGACAGGGAGGGATCACCTGGGGACAGGGAGGGATCACCTGGGGACACCTGGAGGACATGGGGACACCTGGGGACAGGGAGGGATCACCTGGGGACACTGTGGTGGCCATTCCTGCCCGTGCCACCTTCCAGACACCCCAAACCACATCCTCAGGTGTCCTCCCCCTCTTCGGGGACATTTGGGGACACTGTGGTGGCCACTCCTGCCCCTGCCACCTTCCAGACACCCCAAACCACATCCTCAGGTGTCCTCCCGTGCTTGGGGACATTTGGGGACAGCTGGGGACACTTGGGGACGTGTGATGACACGTGTCCCCTGTACGTCCCTCATCCTGTCTCCTTGTCCCCTCTTTTCTTCTCCTTTGCCCCTTTTGTCTGCCCCTTGTCCCCCTGTGTGTCCCCCTGTGTGTCCCCCTGTCCCCCCTGTCCCCCC
>NW_020892528.1:0-387 GCF_003945725.1 Corapipo altera
GGGGGGAGGGGGGGTGGGGTCGGGGTCGGGGGGGTCCGTGGAGGTCTGGGAAAAAAAAAACGAGAAAATTGATTAAATTGGGGATTTTGGGGGGAAAAAAATACCTTAAAATTAAAATAGCTCACAATTAATTAATTAACCCGGAATTCTGGGAGAAAAAAAACACCCCAAAATTAATTAATTAACCCAGAATTCTGGGAGAAAAAAACCACCCCAAAATTAATTAATTAACCCGGAATTCTGGGAGAAAAAAAACACCCCAAAATTAATTAATTAACCTGGAATTACGGAAGAAAAAAAACACCCCAAAACTAATTAATTAACCTGGAATTTTTTGGGCCATGCCTGATTTAGGCCCCTCCCCAATAATTTAGGCCCCTCCCCCCT
>NW_020892528.1:487-1175 GCF_003945725.1 Corapipo altera
ACCCGGAATTCTGGCAGAAAAAAACCACCCCAAAATTAATTAATTAACCTGGAATTCTGGAAGAAAAAAACCACCCTAAAATTAATTAATTAACCCAGAATGCTGGAAGAAAAAAAACACCCCAAAATTAATTAATTAACCCGGAATTATGGAAGAAAAAAACCACCCCAAAATTAATTAATTAACCCAGAATTCTGGGAGAAAAAAAACACCCCAAAATTAATTAATTAACCTAGAATTTTTTGGGCCATGCCTGATTTAGGCCCCTCCCCCAGGCTTTAGGCCCCTCCCCAATAATTTAGGCCCCTCCCCCAATAATTTAGGCCCCTCCCCCCTGCTTTAGGCCCCTCCCCCCTGCTTTAGCCCCCCATTTTGGGTACCAGTGTCGCCCTGTAGGCCGTGAGCGCCTTCAGATATTCCTTCTTGGCCGCCTCCGTCTTGCGCTTGTACACCTGCGATTTGGGGCACAACAGGGGCTTTGGGGGTGTGTCCCGACACCAGGGGGGGCGCCCTCCAGCTTTTGGGGGGGTTGGGGGCCGGGGGGGTGGAGTTTTGGGGTTTCCTGACGGGTTTTGGGGGGTTTTGCTCTTCAGAGCTCGACGGGGACGTTCCGCGGGTTGACTTTCCCCAACTTTGACTTTCTCAACCTTGACCTTCTCAACCTTGACCTTCCTTGACTTTCCCCAAC
>NW_020892529.1:0-496 GCF_003945725.1 Corapipo altera
GGGGGGGGGCGGGGGGGTCACTGCGGGGCGGGGGGAGAGACCCCCGCGCTGCCCCCAACCCCCACGGGGGTCCCACGAGTGTCCCGGGGGTCCCAGGAGGGTCCCACGCGTGTCCCGGGGTCCCTCCCCTCTCCCGGGGGTCCCTCGCGTGTCCTGAGGGTCCCTCTCGTGTCCCGAGGGTCCCACGCGTGTCTCGGGGTCCCTCCCCTCTCCCGGGCGTTCCTCCCCTCTCCCGGGGGTCCCACGCGTGTCCCGGGGGGTCCCACAAGTGTCCCACGCGTGTCTCGGGGTCCCTCTCATGTCCCGGGGGGTCCCACGCGTGTCTCGGGGCCCCTTCCTTATCCCGGGGGGTCCCGGGGGTGTCCCAGGAGTCCCTCCTGTGTCCTGGGGGGCCCAGAAGTGCCCCTCCCATTTCTCGGGGTCCCACGCGTGTTTCGGGGTCCCTCTGATGTCCCGGGGGTCCCCCCCGTCTCCCCGGTGACGCCGCGGGGGGGGC
>NW_020892529.1:596-1175 GCF_003945725.1 Corapipo altera
CCCCCCCGTGCTGGAAATACCCGCGGGCCATGGCGGGACCCCCCCTCCGGCGGGACCCCCCCTCCGGCGGCACCGCGACCTGCGGGGGGGGGCGGGGGGGTCACTGCGGGGCGGGGGGAGAGACCCCCGCGCTGCCCCCAACCCCCACGGGGGTCCCACGAGTGTCCCGGGGGTCCCAGGAGGGTCCCACGCGTGTCCCGGGGTCCCTCCCCTCTCCCGGGGGTCCCTCGCGTGTCCTGAGGGTCCCTCTCGTGTCCCGAGGGTCCCACGCGTGTCTCGGGGTCCCTCCCCTCTCCCGGGCGTTCCTCCCCTCTCCCGGGGGTCCCACGCGTGTCCCGGGGGGTCCCACAAGTGTCCCACGCGTGTCTCGGGGTCCCTCTCATGTCCCGGGGGGTCCCACGCGTGTCTCGGGGCCCCTTCCTTATCCCGGGGGGTCCCGGGGGTGTCCCAGGAGTCCCTCCTGTGTCCTGGGGGGCCCAGAAGTGCCCCTCCCATTTCTCGGGGTCCCACGCGTGTTTCGGGGTCCCTCTGATGTCCCGGGGGTCCCCCCCGTCTCCCCGGTGACGCCGCGGGGGGGGC
>NW_020892530.1:0-1175 GCF_003945725.1 Corapipo altera
CACCTGGACATGCAGAGAGGCAGTCGAGCGTCACTGGCGCAGCAGCTCCACCTGGTCAGCCACGGGGGGCTGGGGACAAAGGCAGGGTTAGAGACACACTGGGCTGGACTGGGGCACACTGGGCTGGGCTGGGGCACACTGGGCTGGACTGGGACACACTGGGATGTACTGGGACACACTGGGCTGTACTGGGACACACTGGGATGGACTGAGACACACTGGGATGGACTGGGGCCCACTGGGGTAGACTGGGGCCCACTGGGCTGTACTGGGGCCCACTGGGATGTACTGGGACACACTGGGGTGGACTGGGACACAGTGGGATGGACTGGGACACACTGGGATGGACTAGGACACACTGGGATGCCGGGGAGGGTCATGGCCATGAGAGGGGAGGGTCTGGGCCCAGTAGAACTCGGGGTACCCACCTCAGACCTCTTCACTCGATGGACATCCATGCCTCCCTGGAGAGAGAGCGTGAGGTGTCACTGGTCACTGGGGTGTTCCCAGGCCCAGGAGGGATGGGGGGACTACATTTCCCCCCATTTCCCACACTGGGGACATCCCAACTCCAGGACTTACCCCAACACATCCACCTCCTCCTTGTCCCGCGATTGGCTGGGGAAGGAGAGCAAAGATTAAAGTAGGATTGGCCCCTGTGGGGCTGGGGGAGGGACACGGGTGTCCCCAGACCCCCCAGCCCATGGTTGGCCCCGGTCTGAGGGGGAAAATCCCTTCTGCTCCGTCCAGCCCCACTGCACCCAGTTTCCCCTTGGATCCCTGTTCCTGTAGGGCCCAGGGTGGGGATGGAGACAAGGAGAGCCAGGGGAATTCAGGGCCTGCAGGGAGGGTGGGGGGAGGAGGAGGGGACCCAAAGAGGGTGAAGTGGGGGGAATTGGGGAGCCCACAGGATGGACATTGGGGTGTGGAAGGGATGGGACTGTGGGGGATGTGGGGGAGGAGGAAGGGATTCCAGTGGAGGGGACACAGGGAATGAAGCAGGGCAGGGGTGGGGACAGGAGAAATGGGGAAGGGGAGAAAACTGGGAGGGACTGGGAGGGAGTTGGGGACTGAGGGGTCAAGGAAGGGGATTTCTGGACACGAGTGTCGTGGGCAATGGGAAAGGGAAAGGATTAGAGGAGAAAGAAGGGAAGAAATGGTGTGGGAATGATGGT
>NW_020892531.1:0-1175 GCF_003945725.1 Corapipo altera
TGGAGCGACTTCTTTGGGTTCTCCAGTAAAAATGGGTGTTCCGCAGGGCTCAATACTTGGACCTTTCTTATTTCTGATTTATATTAATGATCTGCCATTCTTTGTTAAGGACCATTGCGAAATAGTGTTGTTTGCTGATGACACATCCTTGATTTTTAAAACAGACAGACATGACATTAACTATGACCGTATTAATGATACCCTCTCTAAAGTAGTTTATTGGTTTAATGCTAACAATTTATTGCTTAATGCCAAGAAGACAAAATGTGTTAAATTTGAATTACCTAACGTAAAATCGACTAGTCCAAGCATAGAAATAAACGGAGAAAAGTTAGACCTTGTTAATAAAGCAGTCTTCTTGGGAGTGACCTTAGATAGTAAACTTCAATGGTTTCCACATATATCTTCCCTGGCCAGCAGATTAAGCTCCGCTGCATACGCAGTCCGCAGAATACGTGAGCTTACCGATGTTAGTACTGCTAGACTAGTTTACTTTAGTTACTTCCATAGTATAATGTCCTACGGGATTCTCATGTGGGGTAAAGCGGCAGATATTCAAACCATATTTGTATTGCAAAAACGAGCGATTCGTTCTGTGTACCGTCTAGGCTCTCGGGTTTCTCTCAGAGAAAAGTTTAAGGAGACTGGTATCATGACTGTGGCATCACAGTACATTTACTCAAATATTTTATATGCCCGTAAAAATATACATAATTTCAATAAGAAAGAAGATATCCATAATATTAACCTTAGAGCTAAGTCCAAACTCATGGTACCACGATTTCGTTTAACCAAGGTAAACAACTCTTTTATGGGGAACTGTATACGTTTTTACAATAAGATTCCGGAGCATATATTAAGTTTATCATTTCCTAAGTTTAAAAACTACATTAAAAATATTTTGATCGAAAAATCATATTACAAAATTGAAGACTACGTGTTAGATAAAGATGTATGGAAAGACGACATGGCTCCAGAATCCACACAAATTTGATTCAAAGTGTATTCCATAGCATTTAAGTTTATTTGAAAAGAGCAATCCCTAGAGTTTCTTGCTCGTTCTTCTCAGGGAGGTCAGCGTAGTGAACGAGCAGTAGCTTAAATGTGACGTTTTCAAGTGTAAATTTATTTTACCTATGGAATAAATAATCTTTGACTTTGACTTTGACTTTGAC
>NW_020892532.1:0-297 GCF_003945725.1 Corapipo altera
GGGGGAGGGGGGCTCAGGACCCCATAAACCCCAGGGAGACCCCAGTAGGGGTATTGGGGGTTTTTGGGGGGCTCAGGACCCCATAACTCCACAGAGACCCCATTAGGGGTGTTGGGGGTGTCTGGGGGGGCTCAGGACCCCATAACTCCTGGGGAGACCCCATTAGGGGGGATGGGGGGGTTCAGGACCCCATAACTCCACGGAGATCCCATTAGGGGGGACGGGGGTGTCTGGGGGGGCTCAGGACCCCATAACTCCCACAGGGACCCCATTAGGGGGGATGGGGGTGTCTGGGGG
>NW_020892532.1:397-778 GCF_003945725.1 Corapipo altera
TTGGGGGGGGCTCAGGACCCCATAACTCCATGGGGACCCCATTAGGGGGGACGGGGGGGCCCAGGACCCCATAACTCCCATAGAGACCCCATTAGGGGGGATGGGGGTGTCTGGGGGGGCTCAGGACCCCATAACTCCCACAGGGACCCCATTAGGGGGGATGGGGGTGTCTGGGGGGGGGCTGAGGACCCCATAACTCCCACAGGGACCCCATTAGGGGGAATGGGGGTGTCTGGGGGGGCCCAGGACCCCATAACTCCACGGGGACCCCATTAGGGGGGACAGGGGGGCCCAGGACCCCATAACTCCCACAGGGACCCCATTAGGGGGGAGGGGGATTTTTGGGGGGCTCAGGACCCCATAACTCCCATAGAGACCCCA
>NW_020892532.1:878-1175 GCF_003945725.1 Corapipo altera
GGGGGAGGGGGGCTCAGGACCCCATAAACCCCAGGGAGACCCCAGTAGGGGTATTGGGGGTTTTTGGGGGGCTCAGGACCCCATAACTCCACAGAGACCCCATTAGGGGTGTTGGGGGTGTCTGGGGGGGCTCAGGACCCCATAACTCCTGGGGAGACCCCATTAGGGGGGATGGGGGGGTTCAGGACCCCATAACTCCACGGAGATCCCATTAGGGGGGACGGGGGTGTCTGGGGGGGCTCAGGACCCCATAACTCCCACAGGGACCCCATTAGGGGGGATGGGGGTGTCTGGGGG
>NW_020892533.1:0-421 GCF_003945725.1 Corapipo altera
GGATTTTCCTGATTTTCTGCTGGATCGGGAAAGATGAAGAAACGCAGGGGTGGAAAAAAGGCCTCGAAAAGCCCAGTTTTGGGAATGTTTTTGGCAGGAAAAGGTTGAGAGGGATCCATAATCTTGGAGGTGAATTCCAACTTAAACGATGGAATGATCCTCTTCCACCACTCTAAAAATCCAAGGGGGTTTTTCCTGATTTTCTGCTGGATTGGGAAAGACGAGGAAACGCAGGGATGGAAAAAAGGCCTTGAAAAGCCCAATTTTGGGAATGTTTTTGGCAGGAAAAGGTTGAGAGGGACCCACAATCTTGGAGGTGAATTCCAACCTAAACGATGGAATGATCCTCTTCCACCACTCTAAAAATCCAGGAGGGATTTTCCTGATTTTCTGCTGGATCGGGAAAGATGAAGAAACGCAG
>NW_020892533.1:521-1175 GCF_003945725.1 Corapipo altera
TTTTCCTGATTTTCTGCTGGATCGGGAAAGACGAGGAAACACAGGGATGGAAAAAAGGCCTCAAAGAGCCCAATTTTGGGAATGTTTTTACAGAAAAAGGTTGAGAGGGACCCATGATCTTGGAGGTGAATTCCAACTTAAACGATGGAATGATCCTCTTCCACCAGTCTAAAAATCCAGGAGGGATTTTCCTGATTTTCTACTGGATCAGGAAAGACGAAGAAACGCAGGGGTGGAAAAAAGACCTTGAAAAGCCCAGTTTTGGGAATGTTTTCAGCAGGAAAAGGTTGAGAGGGACCCATGATCTTGGAGGTGAATTCCAACCTAAATGCTGGAATGATCCTCTTCCACCACTCTAAAAATCCAGGAGGGATTTTCCTGATTTTCTGCTGGATCGGGAAAGATGAAGAAACGCAGAGGTGGAAAAAAGGCCTCGAAAAGCCCAATTTTGGGAATGTTTTCGGCAGGAAAAGGTTGAGAGGGACCCACAATCTTGGAGGTGAATTCCAACCTAAATGCTGGAATGATCCTCTTCCACCACTCTAAAAATCCAGGAGGGATTTTCCTGATTTTCTGCTGGATCGGGAAAGACGAGGAAACGCAGGGGTGGAAAAAAGGCCTCGAAAAGCCCAATTTTGGGAATGTTTTTGGCAG
>NW_020892534.1:0-1175 GCF_003945725.1 Corapipo altera
CAAATGTATTTTCAAGTCCTTTGTGGATGATGCCAAATTTCAGGGAGTCCTTGAGCAACGTGTCCTGGTTTAAAGACACGTATTGGGGAGGGAAATCCAATCAAATGAACTCACTCCCCTTTTATTCCCCACCAATACAGGGAGACAAAAATACCAGGAGGTATAAGTGAAAAAATAACAATTTACTGACAAGAAATATAGCAGCAAAACCAACAATACCAACAGAACAGTTCAAAGCAAGAGCAGAGAGAGAAATTGCCTCCTCTCTTCCCCCCCGCCCCAACTCCCTTTTGTCAAGACAAAACCAGGGATCAACAGGTGCCTCCCTTCCCCCTCTTCCCCCTGAATGAACAAAGAACAAAAAACAAAACCCGGGGAAATAGGGGGCAAAGCAAACTCTGGGAAACTCTCTGGCCTGAGCTCAGTTGTGCTGCCCAAGAACACGCTGACTCCAGAGGTGTCCAAGCGGGGCAGAGCCGGCGACTCCGGTCCGTGCGGCGGGGGGGAGGCAGCGGCTCTGCTTGATCCCATGGAGTTCTGGGGAGGCACAGGGGGTGCCAGGAGACTCTTCAGTGTCACTGTGGCCCCTTGGTTCCAAGAGGTTCTACAGTGTGACAATGGTCCCTTCACTCTACAAGGTTACGTCCTCTCACAGGGTCCCCTTGGCTCCAGGAGACCCCTCAGGGTCACCAAGCCCCCTTGATTTAATGAGCTTGCACTGTGTCCAAATGGCCCCGTGGGACCACAAGGTTCCACAGTGTCCGAGTTTCCACGAGGTTCTGCAGTGTCCAAGGGTCCCTTTGGTTCCATAATGCCTGGTCACAATGGCCTCTGGATTCCATGGGATTCCTCAGGGTCACAATGGCCTCTGGATTCCATGGGATTCCTCAGTGTCACAATGGCCTCTGGATTCCATGGGATTCCTCAGGGTCACAATGGCCTCTGGATTCCATGGGATTCCTCAGGGTCACAATGACCCCTTCGTCCCACAAGATTCCACAGAGTCCTGGTGCTCCTTTGAATCCATAAGGCCCTGTAGTGTCACAATGGCACCTTGATTCCATGAGATTCCCATTTATCCATGGGTTCCTTTGGCTCCAGAGGGCCCTGTAGTGCCAAAATGGCCCCTGCATTCCATGAGTTTCCACAGTGTCCTCTGGTGCATAGGGCCTTCA
>NW_020892535.1:0-1175 GCF_003945725.1 Corapipo altera
AGCTCAGCCCTTCCCGGGAAATTCCCAAATCCCAATTCCTGGCTCTGCATTTCCAGGTGGGAATGGCCACCGGACCCTCATGGAGAGCTCAGCCCTTCCCAGGAAATTCCCAAATCCCAGTTCCTGGCTCCAGGTTTCCAGGTGGGAATGGCCACCGGACCCTCACGGAGAGCTCAGCCCTTCCTGGGAAATTCCCAAATCCCAATTCCTGGCTCTGAGTCTCCAGGTGGGAATGACCACCAGACTCTCACAGAGAGCTCAGCCCTTCCCAGGAAATTCCCAAATCCCAATTCCTGGCTCCAGGTTTCCAGGTGGGAATGACCACCAGACCCTCATGGAGAGCTCAGCCCTTCCCAGGAAATTCCCAAATCCCAATTCCTGGCTCCAGGTTTCCAGGTGGGAATGGCCACCGGAACTTCATGGAGAGTTCAGCCCTTCCTGGGAAATTCCCAAATCCCAATTCCGGGAGAGCTCAGGGACAGCCCTTCCCAGGAAATTCCCAAATCCCAGTTCCTGGCTCCAGGTTTCCAGGTGGGAATGGCCACCGGACCCTCACGGAGAGCTCAGCCCTTCCCAGGAAATTCCCAAATCCCAATTCCTGGCTCTGAGTCTCCAGGTGGGAATGGCCACCGGAACTTCATGGAGAGTTCAGCCCTTCCCAGGAAATTCCCAATTCCTGGCTCCGGGTTTCCAGGTGGGAATGGTCACCAGACTCTCAAGGAGAGTTCAGCCCTTCCCGGGAAATTCCCAAATCCCAATTCCTGACTCTGAGTCTCCAGGTGGGAATGACCACTGGACCCTCATGGAGAGTTCAGCCCTTCCCAGGAAATTCCCAAATCCCAATTCCTGGCTCCGGGTTTCCAGGTGGGAATGGCCACCGGACCCTCACAGAGAGCTCAGGGATGGCCCTTCCCGGGAAATTCCCAAATCCCAATTCCTGGCTCCAGGTTTCCAGGTGGGAATGGCCACTGGACCCTCACAGAGAGCTCAGCCCTTCCCAGGAAATTCCCAATTCCTGGCTCCGGGTTTCCAGGTGGGAATGGCCACGGGACCCTCATGGAGAGCTCAGCCCTTCCCGGGAAATTCCCAAATCCCAATTCCTGGGATGGGAAAGGTTGGATTTTAGGGATGGGAAAAGGTTGGATTTTAGGGATGGGAAAGGTTGGATTTTAGGG
>NW_020892536.1:0-1174 GCF_003945725.1 Corapipo altera
AGAATTCCTGGGACACAGGAGGACCAGGACATGGAATTCCCGGGACATGAAAGGGCTGGGAAACGGAATTCCCAGGACACAGAAGGACCGGGACATGGAAGGGCTGGGATATGGAATTCCTGGGACATGGGACACAGAATTCCCAGGATACGGAAGGGCCGGGACATGGGAGGGCTTGGATATGGAATTCCTGGGACATGGAATTACCGGGACACAGAAGGGCTGGGATATGGAAGGGCCAGGACATGGAAGGGCTGGGACAGGGAATTCCTGGGACATGGAATTCCTGGGACATGGAATTCCTGGGACATGGGAGGGCTGGGACATGGAATTCCTGGGGCAGGGAAGGACCAGGACACAGAAGGGCTGGGACAAATTCCTGGGACATGGAATTCCCGGGACATGGGACACAGAATTCCCAGGATACGGAAGGGCTGGGACACAGAATTCCCAGGATACGGAAGGGCTGGGACACGGAATTCCTGGGACACAGGGGGACTGGGACATGGAAGGGCTGGGACTCAGAATTCCTGGGACATGGAATTCCCGGGACATGGAAGGGTTGGGATGTGGAATTCCCGGGATGTGGGAGGGCTGGGATATGGAATTCTTGGGATATGGAAGGGCTGGGATATGGAATTCTTGGGATATGGAAGGGCTGGAACAGGGAATTCCTGGGACATGGAAGGACTGGGACACAGAATTCGCGGGACATGGAAGGGCTGGGACATGGAATTCTTGGGACATGGAATTCCCCGGACATGGGAGGACCAGGACATGGAATGGCTGGGACACAGAATTCCTGGGACATGGAATTCCCGGGACATGGGACACGGGACACGGAATTCCTGGGACATGGAAGGGCCAGGACATGGCAGGGCTGGGATATGGAATTCCTGGGACATGGAATTCCCAGGACACAGAAGGGCTGGGATATAGAAGGGCCAGGACATGGAATTCCTGGGACACGGAATTCCCGGGACACAGAAGGGCTGGGATATGGAATTCCCGGGACATGGAATTCCTGGGACATGGAAGGGCCAGGACACGGAATTCCTGAGACGTGGAATTCCTGGCACACAGAATTCCCGGGACACAGAATTCCCGGCACACAGAATTCCTGGGAAACAGGAGGGCTGGGACATGAAAGGACTGGGACATGGAATTCCCAGGA
>NW_020892537.1:0-1174 GCF_003945725.1 Corapipo altera
GGATGGGTGGTTAAAGCAAACCCAGGCTCCTGCAGCAGGAAAGGAGGCTGGAACTGCTGCACTCCAGCTTTGCCAGGACCCAGGAGCCCGGAGATCCAACGGGATCGGACTGGGAGCCGGGGGGGGAAAGCGGAGGGAATGAATGATGGAAAAATCAAATTAAAAAGGGGGAAAAATCAAATTAAAAAGGGGAAAAAAATCAAATAAAAACCAGAAAAAATCAAATTAAAAAGGGAAAAAAATGAAATCAAAAAGGGGGAAAAATCAAATTAAAAGGAGAAAAAATCAAATTAAAAAGGGAAAAAAATTTAAAAATCAAATTAAAAAGGGGAAAAAATTAAAAAAATCAAATTAAAAGGGAAGAAATCAAATTAAAAAGGGAAAAAATCAAATAAAAAAGAAAAAAATCAAATTAAAAGGGGAAGAAATCAAATTAAAAAGTGAAAAAATCAAATAAAAAAATAGAAAAAATGAAATCCTAATAATACCCTCGCTCCAGGGGACGCCAAGCTCCAAACCAGATTGTTTTTCAAGGCAGGGTTGCTGCAGGGAGGATTCTGGGTAATGCTTCCCGAATTCCCAGAAAGGCAATCAGGTGGAGATGGAGCAGAGCTCTGACTCCGGGCGTTTCCGTGCGTGCAGGAACGATCATGGAGAGCCCTTCCCGAGGTTTTGTCTTCTGCCTGGACTGTTAATCCCGGTGGCAGGTGGCTCCCTGCCATCTGGAATGTCTCTGTCCATGAAGGTTCTCCCAGAAAGAAAAAGCAAGTCACTTCCTTGGGAGCCGGGCCAGGATTTCGGGAGAGAGCTTCCGTACGGCAGCTCCCGGCTGGATGGTTGGCTGGGAGCATGGAGCTGCTCACTCCCCTTTTCCCAGTCTGTCCAGGGGTTGCTCCTTCTCCCACATCCTCAGTTCACCTCCTTGCTGTGCTGTTTTTTGGGAAGGTCTCAGGGGGCCGAGCCTGGGATTGTCCAGAGAGGGACGTTTCCCAGGGTCATGGAGTGACAGGACAGGGGGAATGGCCTTGGGCTGAGGAGGGAAGGTTTAGGTCAGATTTTAGGAAGAGATTATTCCCTGTGAGTGTGGCGAGGCCCTGGCACAGGTTGGGTAGAGAAGCTGTGGCTACCCCTGGATCCCTGGAAGTGTCCAAGGCCAGGTTGGAGCAACCTGGGC
>NW_020892538.1:0-1174 GCF_003945725.1 Corapipo altera
TACTCTGATTCGGACTCAGACTACTTGCAGCACTCCCCTGTACGGCGGTCAAATCACCCTAACATCTGGAAAGCTTTCAGAGAGGAGGCTGCACAAGCTAACGACGTGGACTTTCTCAAGGCCTTTCCTATATATCTAGAAGAGGGCAAGGCCCCAGAATGGAGGCTAAAAGACATCAAAAAAGCGATAGTGCAATACGGGTTGGGAGCTCCTTTCACAATCGGCCTTTTAGAGTCACTCTTTCTAGCCTACCGACTAATACCATATGACATTCGTGCACTGGTGAACGGGCTTTTTTCTACTGTACAATCATCTGTCTTCGAGACAATGGAAGAAGCTAATCACCACATACATCAATGAGAAAATGGAAAGAAGGGGGATACCGGTGAGACAGGCCATAAACATGCTTTATGGCGAGGGCAATTATTCAAGCAGGAATGATCAGGCCAGAATTGAACCAAAATTTTTAGATGTCACCAAAGAACTGGCTATGGAAGCAGTCAAGAGGGTGGCAGACGCTTATGCCCAGACCCCCTCTTTTACATTAATCAATCAGGGTTTAAAAGAACCTTTTGTGGACTTCATCACCAGATTAAAAGAGGCAATTAGCCGGCAAGTCCAGCAAAAGGAAAGTCAGGATATTCTATTTAATAAATTGGTAATAGAAAAAGCAAATGAAGACTGCCAAAAAGCTTTAAAAATGTCAAAAGATCCTTCCTTGCTTGAAATGATTGATGCTTGTAAAAACATCGGCTCTGGGGCCCGTAAAGGACGTCTATTGGCCGCTGCTCTCACCGGATCACAATCATGTTTCAACTGCGGGCAGGAAGGACATTTTAAGAAGCACTGTCCAAAGTTGGCGACTGAGTCTAACACCCCGAAAACACTCTGCCGGAGGTGCGGGAAAGGTCGCCATTGGTCTCCTAATTGTAGATCACTGACGAACATTAATGGCGAGCCCCTTCCCCCAAGAAAATCCCCAGGACTGAGGAGGAAAGTTACACTTAGCTCACTACCAGATCTTCGTCCGTACTCTTGTGAGCATTCGGGAAACAGGGGCAGAGCGCTCGGGGGGCGCGATGACAAAAGTATCCCATCAGCTCCGTTCCATCCTGCACCCGACACCGCGCCCAGCTACCCTGTAGTGCGAGAGCCTCCACTAGATCCAGGCCCC
>NW_020892539.1:0-406 GCF_003945725.1 Corapipo altera
GGGGGGGCACAGGGGGGATACACAGGTGAGGCCTGGTGTGCCCCAGGTGTGCCCAGGTGTGCCCAGGACCCCTCCCATTTGTGTCCAGGTGTCCCCTGGTGTGTCCAGGTGTCCCCCAGATGTGCCCAGGAGCCCCCCCCAAAGTGTGTCCAGGTGCCCCCCCAGGTGCCCCAAGGTGTCCCAAGGTCTGCCCAGGAGCCCCCAGGTGTGCCCAGGAGCCCCCCCCCAAGTGTGTCCAGGAGCCCCCCAGGTGCCCCCCCAGGTGCCCCCAGGTGTCCCCCAGGTGTGTCCAGGTGCCCCCCCAGGTCTGTCCAGGAGCCCCTCAGATGTGTCCAGGTGTCCCCTGGTGTGTTCAGGTGGCCCCCAGGTGTGCCCAGGTGCCCCCCAGGTGTGCCCAGGTGCCCCC
>NW_020892539.1:506-1174 GCF_003945725.1 Corapipo altera
CCCAGGTGTCCCCCAGGTGTGTCCAGGTGCCCCCCCAGGTCTGTCCAGGAGCCCCTCAGATGTGTCCAGGTGTCCCCTGGTGTGTTCAGGTGGCCCCCAGGTGTGCCCAGGTGCCCCCCAGGTGTGCCCAGGTGCCCCCAGGTGTCCCCAGGAGCCCCCCAGATGTGTTTAGGTGTGCCCAGGTGTCCTCCAGGTGTGCCCAGTTGCCCCCCAAGTATGTCCAAGGGCAGCCTGTGGGGGCTGTGGTGGGCAGTGCCCCGGATCCTGGGGGGCACAGGTGAGGGCTGAGGGGTCTGGCTGTGCCCCAGGTGTGCCCCAGGTGTGCCCAGGTACCTGGTGATGCCGCGGTTAGTGGCCATGATCAGCACCGGGGCCATGTCGCTCTCCAGCGCCCGGTTGAGGAAGGAGAAGCTCTCGATGTCCAACATGTGAACCTCGTCGATGAACAGCACCTGGGGGGGGCACGGGGGTCCTGGGGGGCTCTTGGATGGTTCTGGGGCTGCCCAGGGGGGATTTGGGGGACCCCGGGAGGGATTTGGGGGCCCTGAGGGGGTTCTGGGGGTGCCCAGGGGGGGATTTGGGGGATCCCTGAGGGGGTTTGGGAGCTCCTGGTGCGGCTGATTGGGGTTATTTGTCACCTGGTTCCTCTGAGAGGGGGGTTTTGGGGA
>NW_020892540.1:0-582 GCF_003945725.1 Corapipo altera
GCTCCCCCCGGGGGTCGGTACCTGCACGATGTCCCTCTCGGCCACCTTCCCGCGGGACGAGATCCTGATGTCGTCCCCGTCCAGCTCCACCATGGCTGGGGGGGCGCGGGGGTGGGTCAGAAACCACCCCCCAAGTGCCCCCTCCCCCCCCCGGGGGGGGCTCCGTTACACCCCTAACCCCCCCCAGCCCCCCCAAGGCAAAACTGAGCCCTGACACACTCAAATCACAGTTCCCAGGGGCTGGGGGGGCTCCCCCATCCCTCCCAGACCCCCCCGAGCCCCTCAAACCCCCTCGGACCCCCCCAGGACCCCCAATCTCACCGTCGAACTCAGCCTGGCCGACCCCCACGATGATGATGGACATGGGCAGCTTGGCAGCCTGGGGGGGTCAGAGGGGGAAGTGGGGGGAGGGGGCACTAAATGAGCCCCCCTTCCTCCCCCCAGCACCCAGGGGTCCCAGACCCCCCCAGGGGTCCCAATCCACCCTCCCCCTCCCACCTTCAGGGTCCCAGCCTCCTCGTGCCCCCCCGGGGGGCTCACGTTCACGATGCCCCCCTGTCCCCCCCGGGGGTCTCACGTTCA
>NW_020892540.1:592-1174 GCF_003945725.1 Corapipo altera
GCTCCCCCCGGGGGTCGGTACCTGCACGATGTCCCTCTCGGCCACCTTCCCGCGGGACGAGATCCTGATGTCGTCCCCGTCCAGCTCCACCATGGCTGGGGGGGCGCGGGGGTGGGTCAGAAACCACCCCCCAAGTGCCCCCTCCCCCCCCCGGGGGGGGCTCCGTTACACCCCTAACCCCCCCCAGCCCCCCCAAGGCAAAACTGAGCCCTGACACACTCAAATCACAGTTCCCAGGGGCTGGGGGGGCTCCCCCATCCCTCCCAGACCCCCCCGAGCCCCTCAAACCCCCTCGGACCCCCCCAGGACCCCCAATCTCACCGTCGAACTCAGCCTGGCCGACCCCCACGATGATGATGGACATGGGCAGCTTGGCAGCCTGGGGGGGTCAGAGGGGGAAGTGGGGGGAGGGGGCACTAAATGAGCCCCCCTTCCTCCCCCCAGCACCCAGGGGTCCCAGACCCCCCCAGGGGTCCCAATCCACCCTCCCCCTCCCACCTTCAGGGTCCCAGCCTCCTCGTGCCCCCCCGGGGGGCTCACGTTCACGATGCCCCCCTGTCCCCCCCGGGGGTCTCACGTTCA
>NW_020892541.1:0-1174 GCF_003945725.1 Corapipo altera
TTAAATTTAACATGAGATACATGAATTACTGCAGTCAATGGACTCAGTTAGCCAGAGTCTGAGCCCTGTTTCAACTCATTTCCAAGGTGCAAAGAGGCCGTAACAGTCTACTGGCCATTCTTAGTTTCCTTGTAATCTCAATAATGGCTACACTTGAACTGTCCCAACAGGCTATCCAAACATCATTAAAAGCATTAATGAGGAACAAAGTGTGCAAAATTTACTTATCTCTTGGTGGTTCTTTACAGTCACAGGTAGATCACCAAGTAGTACAGTACCAATATTGTTTTAATTTGTACTGGGGATCAAGCAAAATTTGGTGAGCCACAGCTGTGAAAGAATGCAGAGAACTATCTCTGTCCGTTTCATGGTGCCAAGTTGAGAGAATATTTCAGGAAAAATAAATACTCTAAACTCAATCATGTAATACAAATTAAGTAAACTTAGAGGAAGTATCAGTCAGATGTGGTTCAAATCTTTTAAATGTTTTTCTCTTCCCTAGTATGCCTGCTTTGTTTATCTCATCCTTTCCATATCTGACTCTGCCTATTATCTCAATTTTTAGAAGCTATAGTGAAGTAAGTGCTAATAAAATAAACAGCACATTTGGTATAAATTGAAGACATCTTCATACTGTTGACTGAGTCTGTTTTCCACGGTGACTTAATTTCAGTCAGAGCAGTTTAGATTGTGATTTAAAATAAAATAACATTATTTAGATTACTTTAAGGTTTACTTGTTTAAAAAATGAAAAACATACCAATAAACTAAACCATCTTTTTCTTAGAAGAATGCATTCAAATATGAAAGATAAAAGATACTGAAGTAGCTGTCTTTACAAAATACGTTTTTCTTTAGCTTTAAATGAATCATTTTAATTTTCTGCCATGTGTTGGCTGTTGACATTACTCAAAAAAATCTGAGAATCTGCAACAGCTTTGAATAACTTCAGAGGTGTTACACTGAATGAAGATTTCTTGCATACTATGTGCTGCTGATGCCTATTATGTTTCTTTTATAGATATGGATAACATGCATATAACTTAACTATTTCATCCTACTCTAATATATAAGATATTAAGAATCATTAAATGCCCCTATAAAATTTGTTTTGTTATGCTATGCCCTGTTGGGGATGAAGATGAAAGAAACAGAGAGGAATGGGAGAGATACC
>NW_020892542.1:0-1174 GCF_003945725.1 Corapipo altera
TATCAGACATTTTTGGATCTAGAAAAGTAAACAAGGAACAAAATGCAAGAAGGAAAAATTCCCAACAACGCTAAATTAAAGAACCCTGGATTAATATAGAATTTGTTAAACAACTTAACTTATTCCCATAATCTCTTATTAGAAATAACTCCTATAAAATCTTATTTAAGCTATCCTCTAAAAATCCTATTGACTTACAGGGGAGTCCCCAGGCTGACAAACCAACTGCACCATAAACCCAAAGCTTCCAGGTTTCCTTTCCTGGAAGTAAAGGTTGCATTTTCTGTTTTCAGCCGTGCCTCCCAACTGACAGTCCGACTCCCAGAATTGCATACGAAGAAAGATTCCTCCAACACCAAAGTTTCCAGCACAGAAAACTCTTGCTTCTCATGGAGTCCCCAGGCTGCTCTACCAACTGCACCACAAAGCCAAAGCTTCCAGGTTTTCTTTCCTGAGGATAACGGCTGCTGTTTCCTGTTTTCAGCTCTGTCTCACAACTGCCAGCTCGAATCCCAAAATTGCATACAGACGAAGATTCCTCGAAGACCAAAGGTGCCAGCAAAGAAAGTTAGTACTGCCCGTAAAGTGCCCAGTCTGACCCACCAACTGTACCACAAAGTCAAAGCTTCCAGGTTTTCTTTGCTGGCGATAACAGCTGCTGTTTCCTGTTTTCAACCTTGCCTCCCAAATGCCAGTCCTACATCCAAAATTGCGTACGGACGAAGATTCCTCCCACAACAAAGGTGCCAGCACAGAAAGCTCTTGCTGCCCATGGACTCCCCAGGGAGACAAACCAACTGCACCATAAACCCAAAGCTTCCAGGCTTCCTATCCTGGAAGTAAACGTTGGTGCAGTTGGTGGGTAAGGCTGGACACTCTGCGGGCAGTACTAACTTTCTTTGCTGGCACCTTTGGTCTTTGAGGAATCTTCGTCTGTACGCCATTTTGGGATTCGAGCTGGCAGTTGTGAGACAGGTCTGAAAAGAGGAAACAGCAGCCATTATTGCCAGGAAAGAAAGTCTGGAAGCTTTGACTTTGTGGTGCAGTTGGTGGAGTAGCCTGGGGACTCCATGAGAAGCAAGAACTTTCTGAGCTGGCAATAATGGCTGCTGTTTCCTCTTTTCAGACCTGTCTCACAACTGCCAGCTCGAATCCCAAAATGGCGTACAGACGA
>NW_020892543.1:0-1174 GCF_003945725.1 Corapipo altera
AAATCCGCCAGTTTGAGGCGCCCGGCGCCGTCCAGCAGCAGGTTGGCCGGTTTGAGGTCCTGCCCCAAAAATTAGGGGGTCGTGGGGGGTCCGCAGGACTCGGGGGAACCGCCCCCCCCCCCCCCCCCCCCCCCCCCCCCCCCCCCCATTGGGGGGCCCCCCCGGTTGTTGTAGGATGTTCATCCCATGGACGTGTCTCAGCCCCCGCAGGGTCACGGCCAACAGGGGGGTTTCCCTGCGTGTCCCCCCCCCATTTTTGGGGTTTCCCTCCCCATCTTTGGGGGTCCCCTCCCCATCTTTGGGGGTCCCCTCCCCAATTTTGGGGTCCCCCTCCCCATTTTTGGGGTCTGTCTCACCCTGTGCAGGATGTTCATCCCATGGACGTGTCTCAGCCCCCACAGGGTCATGGTCAGCAGAAGTTTTTCCTGGTATCCCCCTCCCCATTTTTAAGGCCCCCCTCCCCATTTGTGGGGCCCCCCCCCCCATTTTTGGGGTCCCCCTCCCCAGTTTTGGGGTCTGTCTCACCCTGTGCAGGATGTTCATCCCATGGACGTGCCTCAGCCCCCGCAGGGTCATGGCCAGCAGAGGATTTCCCTGTGTCCCCCTCCCCATTTTTAAGGTCCCTCTCCCCATTTTTAGGGTCTCCCTCCCCATTTTTAGGGCCCCCCTCCCCATTTTTGGGGTTCCCCTCCCCATTTTTAGGGTCTGTCTCACCCTGTGCAGGATGTTCATCCCATGGACGTGTCTCAGCCCCCGCAGGGTCATGGCCAGCAGGGCCCTCACGCGGGGGGGGCTCAGGGGGGCGGGGGCCGCCCGGAGGAGCCCCCCCAGATCCCCCACGAGCAGCTCCAGGGCCAGAACCACGGCGGGACCCTGGGCAAAGACCCCCCAGAGCCGGATCACCTGGGGGGGGGGGAGATAGAGGGGTCAGGGGGACCCCAAAAACACCCCAAAACTGGGCAAAGACCCCCCAGAGCCGGATCACCTGAGGGGGGGGAGATAGAGGGGTCAGGGGGACCCCAAAAACACCCCAAAAACACCCCAAAACTGGGCAAAGACCCCCTGCAGCCAGATCACCTGGGGGGGCACAAAGGGGGGGTCAGGGGGACCCAAAATCCCCCCAAAATCCCCCAAAACTGGGCAAAGACCCCCCAGAGCCGGATCACCTGGGGGG
>NW_020892544.1:0-1173 GCF_003945725.1 Corapipo altera
CAGAGCTCTGGGTGTGCCCTGGAATATCCCAGAGTAAATCCCATCCCTGAGCTCAGGATGTGCTCGGGAATATCCCAGAGCAAATCCCATCCCAGAGCTCGGGATGTGCCCTGGAATATCGCAGGAATTCTAATTGCTGGGGATCATTTCAATGCCAAACCCAAAACAGCTTCAGCTTTGAATATTTATCCCAAAAACTCACCCAAATCCCAATGGGGGCTTTTCCCTCCCGCCTGCTTTCCCAAAAACACTGGGAAAATTGCTTTTTCCAAGGATATTTCCATTCTAAATCCTCTTTTTCTTACCCAATAATAACACCCTGAAGAGCCGAGACAGCTGATGGATTTTAATTAAAGCCAATATCTCACACCAGGAGCAGGATTCCATGGAAAAAACCGTGCTCCAGGAACTCCCTCAGCATGGAAAAGGTTAAAGAAAGGGAATTATTCCTTGGAAATCCCCCCTCGCCCATGGACATGGCTCCAGGGGCTTGGACTAGGGATGGATCCACATCTGTGGAGATGAATATTGAAAATTAAACTTAAAATTCCTTAATTAATTCAAATTTAAAATGAAATTTAGCTCCAAAGGCAGAGAAATCAGGGCAGGAAAATCAGGATTTTTTTTTTCCCTCGTTTTTCCTGCCTTATAATAAACTTAAGGAATAAACAACAAACCCAGGTTATTTCTCTAAAGAACCTTCAGGGGTCTCTTCCAACCCAAAACATCCAATGATTCTGTGATGTGGGTTTTCCTAAAGCTTTCCCTGCTTTGGGAATTGCCATTCCAGCTCTCATGGAAGCAGTAAAGGAAGAGGATCCACACTTAATCCCGGAATAATAAAGTTGTAATTAGAGAAATGTAAAATAAAGAAGTTAAATATACAGGAAAAATTGTAAATGAAGAGATGAATATTAAGATAAATTTATAAGATAAAAGGAACTAAAATAAGTTTAGGAATAAATAAAAAAATAAATAAAATCAGATAAAGCCCCAAAGCTTCTAAATGGCACCAAGAGGCCCTAAAACAGGGACTGGGGGGGGGGAACTGGGAAAAAGGGGGGGAATTTATGGGATTTGGAAGGTTCTGAGGTGTAAAACCCAACCGTTCCAAATTTTGGCACGTCGATGCTTTGGGGCAATGTCCCCGTTTCCAAAGTGTGCCCAAAGCCC
>NW_020892545.1:0-1173 GCF_003945725.1 Corapipo altera
TGTGTTGACTCAACATAAAGATGCCACAACTGAACAGGAGCTAATGCACACCAGTCTCTCAAACACACCCACTTTAGGTGTGAGACTTACCTGCAGTATCACTGGTTTCCACTTCAGAAAACAAACATCTTCAGAGGAGGGAAATAGATTTAAAAGGATGTTTGTAATTAACATTATGAGTTCCTGGGGAACCTGGACAAAAGGAGTTACTTATGTTCCACCCAAACCGGACACTGTGCAGTGCCCTTATGTATTTTTCTCACAGGGGAAGGAGGAAGCAGAGCTGTAAGCTACGGACATTCTCTCAAAGTGAAACTTAGCTCAAGACACACAACAGAACACACATCCCCCACACCGATGGGAAATGGCCCAAATATCTGACACACTGTCACTGAGAGACAGGAAATCAACCAATCAACCAAAAGAAACACCAAAACAAACTCAAAAGTTTGGCAGTTTGACAGAGGAGAGAAGAAAAATAAATGGTTCTGTTCGGGTGTATTGAAACACAAGTTTTTGGCAAAGTCCTGAATACCACGACCTTCCCCTGTCTATCAAGATTAAGAGCAGAGAGGTAACCAAGGAAAGGTTTAGAGAAGGCTTGGCAGCATGATTCAAATTTCAAAAAGCTTCTGTTTGACCAACAACATTCCCCATCGCAAAGAATACATGGAGTGCTGCAGATCCACTCTGGGACTCTTTGACTCTTCCCACAGGACAGGATGCTTTCTGCCTTTGCAGCAATTTCAAGTACATACAATTCAAATGCTTAAAGATTCTGTGATTAGAGCTGGGAACAGCTCTGGTCCCTGTCCCCACAGATTGTCTTCCTCAAAAAGACCAAACCAAAAGTAGAAGCACAAGTGCAATCAAAGCGTCAACTGGGTGGAAGAATTTCCACCATAGAAATTTCTACAAAGCTGGGCTGCTCTGTAGATGTGGAGGGTTGGTGTGTACATCCAG
This sequence comes from Corapipo altera, assembly GCF_003945725.1. Classification (NCBI taxonomy): domain Eukaryota; kingdom Metazoa; phylum Chordata; class Aves; order Passeriformes; family Pipridae; genus Corapipo; species Corapipo altera. The sequence goes on from NW_020892545.1 coordinate 964, forward strand.
ACACCAGAATGAGCTGTGTGTGACAACAGGACACACCAGCTCTACCCAGACTGACTGGCCAAGAGCACAAGTAGGGGAAGAACAGAGCACAGAGATGACACCCACCTCCTCAACTGCCCTTAAATATCCTGTCTGAAGAGGAGCACAGATCCACCATGGCAACAGCTGTGGAAGCTGTTACAGGTGCCCTACAATACCCACACACAGCAG
>NW_020892546.1:0-1173 GCF_003945725.1 Corapipo altera
GGGGGGGGTCACAGGGGTGACCCAGGGGGTCCCCGGGCTCGGGGGGTGCCCCCCAAACCCTGTGCCCCCCCCCCCAAACTCACGCAGGTGGTGAGGACGGAGGCGGCGGCTTTGTCGAAGTGGAAGGAGCGGACGGAGCGCATCCCGTCCGTGATCAGCGTCAGGACGTAGCTGGGACAGGGGGGTGGCACCTCAGGGGACATCCTGGGGTCACCCCAGAGCCCCCCAGGGTCACCCAGAGCCCCTCAGGGTCACCCCAGGACCCCCCAGGGTCACCCAGAGCCCCCCAGGACACCCAGGGACCCCCCCTCTTGTCCCAGTGGAAGGAGCGGACGGAGCGAATCCTGTCTGTGACCAGTGTCAGGACAGGGGGACACGGGGTGGTGACACCTCAGGGGGGTCACTGGCCCCCCATGACCCCCCCAGGGTCACCCCAGAGCTCCCCAGAGTAACCCAGGACCTCCCAGAGTCACCCAGGACCCCCAGGGTCACCCAGGACCCCCCCTCTTGTCCCGGTGGAAAGAGCGGACGGAGCGAATCCCGACCGTGATCGGTGTCAGGACACGGCTGGGACAGGGGGGTGACACCTCAGGGGGGGTCACTGGCCCCCCCCGGCCCCCCCCGGGGCACCCCCGGACCCCCCCAGGGCCCCCCGAGCCCCCCCAGGGCCCCCCAGGCCCCCCCCCTTGTCCCGGTGGAAGGAGCGGACGGAGCGAATCCCGTCCGTGATCAGCGTCAGGACACGGCTGGGACAGGGGGGTGACACCTCAGAGGACACCCTGGGGTCACCCCAGAGACCCCCAGAGTCACCTCAGGACCCCCCAGGGTCACCCCAGAGCCCCCCAAAGTCACCCAGAGCCCCTCAGGGTCACCCCAGAGCCTCCCAGGACCCCCAGGGACCCCCCCTCTTGTCCTGGTGGAAGGAGCAGACGGAGTGAATCCTGTCCGTGACCAGTGTCAGGACAGGGGGGACACGGGGTGGTGACACCTCAGGGGGGATCACTGGCCCCCCATGACCCCCCCAGGGTCACCCAGAGCCCCCCAGGACCCCCTCAATACTCACATCTCCCCCCCTTTGAGCGAGATGACCATCTTGTCGTAGGAGATGAAGGTGGCCTGGGCGCAGTCCAGAGTCATCCTCACCCCCTCCTGCACCCCTGGGGAACGGGGGGG
>NW_020892547.1:0-1173 GCF_003945725.1 Corapipo altera
GCACAAGGCAGGGCCCTCCCGCCCCTCCGCCAGCGCCCAGCCCGGGGACATCGCTCCCCGCCCGGCCTCCCTTCGCTGTCTGGCGCCAGCCCCACGCCCACAACCCCCGAACCCGCTCCGGGGGCGAGCGCGGACACCGGAGTCGGGTCCCCGCGGGCAGGTCGGGGCTGGGCCGTCACGCAGCGCTCGGCCACAGGCACCGCCAAGCGGGAGCGGCGAAGGCTCGCCCCGGGCGCCCCGCACGCACCAGGCGTTGTGCTGGAAGAGCCGCGCGGGGTCTGTGAGGAGGCGCTGCCCGAAGCGCCGCCGCTCCCGCTCCGCGCTGGGCGCCGCCATGACGGGCCCGGGCCGCCGCTTCCGCTTCCGGCGCGGCCCGACCCGACCCGAAGGGGGACTGCGGGGCGGTCACGTGGGGCGGCGCTGAGGGAGACGGCGGGAAACGGCCCCGAGAGCGCCTTTACCGCAGTTTAAACCGAATTTCACTGAATAGGGGGGGGGGTGGGGGGGGAAGGGACATTAAACAACATCCAGTGCCACCCGCTGCCATGGGCAGGGACACCTTCCACTAGCCCCGGTTGCTCCAACCTGGCCTTGGACACTTCCAGGGATCCAGGGGCAGCCACAGCTTCTCTGGGAAATCCATTCCAGCCCCTCCCCACCCTCACAGGGAAGGATTCCTTCCCAGTATCCTATCTAACCCTACCCTCTGGCAATGAGAAGCCATTCCCCCTTGTCCTGGCACTCCAGACCCTTGTAAACAGTCTCTCTCCATGTTTCTTGCAGCCCCTTCAGGTCCTGGAAGGCCACAACCAGGTCACCCCAAAGCTTCTCTTCCCCAGGCGGAACAATCCCAACTGTCCCAGCCTTTCCTCCCAGCAGAGCTGCTCCATCCCTCTGACCATCTTGTTGCCTCCTCTGGACTCTCTCCAGCAGCTCCACGTCCTCTCTGTGCTGTTCCCCAGGGCTGGAGCAGCTCTGCAGGGGGGTCTCACCTGAGCAGAGCCCACAGGGGAACTCCCATGGGAAGCAGGGAATAAATTCTTTCTTTTGTTTTACTTGTGTGCTCAGCAGTTGCTTTCCCTGTTAAACTGTCTTTCTCTCAACCCACGAGTTTTCCAGTTTTCACCCTTCCAGTTCTCTCCCCGATCCCACTGCTCTGGGGAGGGGGGGGGA
>NW_020892548.1:0-1173 GCF_003945725.1 Corapipo altera
TGTTGTGGGCAGTGACTGTAAACCAGTCCATTATCCCAGTCAAAACCTGGGCAACAGGAGACCTCCTGCTGAGTTTCCCTCCAACCTCGTGTAGCTACTGAGGGACTCTAGGAAGCCGAGGAGATGAGGATGTCACAGAGAAGGATGTGATGTCCCAGGGATGATGTGACGTCAGAGAGGAGGATGAGATGTCACAGAGAGGATGTGATGTCACAGGGGAGAATGTGATGTCACAGTGGAGGATGTGATGTCACAGAAGGAGATACGACATCACAGAGAGGATATGAGGGATGTGATGTCACGGGGAGGATGTGATGTCTCAGTGGAGGATGTGATTTCACAGAAAAGATGTGAAGGATGTGAAGTCACAGAGGAGGATGTGATGTCACGGATGATGATTTGATGTTACAGGAAGGATGTGAAGGATGTGATGTCACAGAGGAGGATGTGATGTCACGGGTGATGATTTGATCTTACAGGAAGGATGTGAGGGATGTGATGTCACAGAGGAGGATGTGAGCACAGCAGACATGGGATGTCATATGTCAGATGTTACGTCATATAGGACCCTTGATGTCACAAGAGGAGTTGTGATTTCTTGGGGAGGATGTGATGTCACAGGGGAGATGTGATATCACAGGAAGGATGTGATGTCAAAGAGGAAGATTTGATGTCACTGGGATGGTGTGATGTCATAGGAAGGATTTAAATGATGTGATGTCAGAGAAGAGGATGTGATGTCACGTGGAGGAGGTGATGTCACAAAGGAGGATGTGAAGTCACAGGGCGGATATGAAGGATGTGATGTCACAGGGGAGAACGTGATGTGACAGTGGAGGATGTGATGTCAAAGAAAGGATGTGAAGGATGTGATGTCACAGGAAGGATGTTATATAACGCATGTTACGTCATTGGGGACCCTTGATGTCACAAGAGGAGCTGTGATGTCTTGGGGAGGATGTGATGTCACAGCAGAGATGTGATGACACAGGAAAGATGTGATGTAATAGAAAATGATGTGATGTCACAGAAAAGGATGTGATGTCACAGGGACGATGTGATTTCATGGGAAGGATGAGAATCTCCTGAGACTGGACAAGACCAAGGTGGTGCAGCCGGGTCAGGCCAACCCCCGGGATCGGTGCAGGTTGGGGGAGGAAGGGATGGAAGTCC
>NW_020892549.1:0-1173 GCF_003945725.1 Corapipo altera
TGTGATATCACAGGGGAGCTGTGATGTCATAGCGTAAAATGTGATGTTGTAGGAGACATGCGATGTGACAGAGGAGGATGTGATGTCACATGGAACTATGATGTCACAGAGGAGGATGTGATGTCACAGAGGAGACTGTGATGTCACAGATGCGAATGTGATGTCGCAAGGGGGCTGTGACGTCATAGAGAAAAATATGGTGTCATAGGAGACATGCGATGTCACAGAGGAGGATGTGATGTCACAGAGGAGGATGTGATGTCACAGGGGAGTTGAGATGTAAGAGAAGAGGACGTGATGTTACAGGGAGCTGTGATGTCACAGAGGAGGATGTCATGTCCCAGGGAAGATGTGACGTCATAGGAGAGCTGTGATGTCACAGAGAAGGATGTGAAGTCGTAGGAGACATGCGATTTCACAAAGGAGAATGCGATATCACAGAGGAGGATCTGATGTCACAGGGGAACTCTGATGTCACAGCAGAGAATGTGATGTCATAGGAGGCCCGCAATGTCACAGAGGAGGATATGATGTCACAGGAGAGCGGTCATGTCACAGAAAAGGATGTGATTTCACAGGAGACATGCAATGTCACAGAGGAGGATGTGATATCACAGAGGAGGATGTGATATCACAGGGGAGCTGTGATGTCATAGGGTAAAATGTGATGTCGTAGGAGACATGCGATGTCACAGAGGAGGATGTGATGTCACATGGAGTTATGATGTCACAGAGGAGGATGTGATGTCACAGAGGAGACTGTGATGTCACAGATGCGAATGTGATGTCGCAAGGGAGCTGTGACGTCATAGAGAAAAATGTGGTGTCATAGGAGACATGCGATGTCACAGAGGAGGATGTGATGTCACAGAGGAGGATGTGATGTCACAGGGGAGTTGAGATGTAAGAGAAGAGGACGTGATGTTACAGGGAGCTGTGATGTCACAGAGGAGGATGTCATGTCACAGGGGAGCTGCGGTGTCAAAGGAGAGCTGTGACGTCACAGATGAGGATGTGTTGTCACAGGGGAGCTGTGGTGTCACAGAGGAGGATGTGATGTCATAGGAGACCTACGATGTCACAGAGAAGGATGTGAGGTCACAGGAGGACTCTGATTTCACAGAGGAGGATGTGATGTCATAGGAGACCTGCGATGTCACAGAGGAGGATATG
>NW_020892550.1:0-1172 GCF_003945725.1 Corapipo altera
GATGCTGGAGCAGGTGCCAGGTGGGCACTGTTGATGCTGGAGCAGCCAACACTTTCCCATCCCTCCATCCCCTGTCAACTTACAATTTCTTAAACAAACAGCACTGAAAATTCCTTTTAGTTTATAACAAACCCAAACCCAGCAAATCTCACTGCACAAAATCACTGCAGGTTGATTATTCCACCTTTTTACTTCCATGCTTTGCCTCAGCTGCTCAGTCATTTAAAGTGTGAGCTGTAAATTTGCAGGTTTTATAAAGGAAAAAAAAGAGATGCAAATGCAAACTCCTCCTAAGTCAAACTTCCATCAGGGAAGAGCACTCGAGGTATTTGTGCTCTGTCAGGCTCCCCACGGAGCCAACCATCTGTTTGGGGGAAAAGCTGCAATATGGGAACATCCTAATTAATGAAGGAAAAATAGCAATTTGGCTTAAGAGGCTTTGGCATTTCATACACACACTTAAGTCCAGTCGTTCATCATCCAAGTTCCTTTCTCTCTTTGAGGAAGGTCATTGGAGCAGAGGAGGAATTTTAGGGATTTGTTTGGGTTGTTGAGGGAGCTGCAGAGCAGAGTCAGTGAAGGAGATGCTGCAAGGCCTCAGCACCTGCCAAAAAGTTATGGGTTTTATTTTTCCCCTCTCCTGCTATATTTTAAGGCAAAAAACTTCCTCTCTTCAGGAGGAGAGAGTGGACTCTGGGACTTGCTGGGACTGTGTCTGACAGCACATTCATTTCAGTAGTAACTCCAGATTTGTTTGCAAATTTACTTAAATTAAGTCTGCTTCCCTTTCTCCCATCCCAATAACAGCTGCCCAACAACGAGGCAAAATCATTGTATTTTGGTTAATTTCTATTCATCAGAAATAACTCAATTGCAGCAAGTTCTTCATCTGTTCAGCACAGAACACCATGAACAGCTGCCTCCAGCCTACTCCTCCTCAGCATCCCAGATCCCTTGGAGAAAGCAGCTCAGAGCAGAACAGGGCACTGAGGGCTGATTTGGATCCTGGGAATTCCACTGGCACAGGCAGGATCACTGCCTGAAGCTTCTGACTCCCTAAATTTGAGGAAGATGTTCATAAGATACTGGGAAGGTTGTGAGGGTGGGGAGGCCCTGGCCCAGGTTGCCCAGAGAAGCTGTGGCTGCCCCTGGATCCCTGGAAGTGTCCAAGG
>NW_020892551.1:0-1172 GCF_003945725.1 Corapipo altera
GATGCTGGAGCAGGTGCCAGGTGGGCACTGTTGATGCTGGAGCAGCCAACACTTTCCCATCCCTCCATCCCCTGTCAACTTACAATTTCTTAAACAAACAGCACTGAAAATTCCTTTTAGTTTATAACAAACCCAAACCCAGCAAATCTCGCTGCACAAAATCACTGCAGGTTGATTATTCCACCTTTTTACTTCCATGCTTTGCCTCAGCTGCTCAGTCATTTAAAGTGTGAGCTGTAAATTTGCAGGTTTTATAAAGGAAAAAAAAGAGATGCAAATGCAAACTCCTCCTAAGTCAAACTTCCATCAGGGAAGAGCACTCGAGGTATTTGTGCTCTGTCAGGCTCCCCACGGAGCCAACCATCTGTTTGGGGGAAAAGCTGCAAAATGGGAACATCCTAATTAATGAAGGAAAAATAGCAATTTGGCTTAAGAGACTTTGGCATTTCATAAACACACTTAAGTCCAGTCGTTCATCATCCAAGTTCCTTTCTCTCTTTGAGGAAGGTCATTGGAGCAGAGGAGGAATTTTAGGGATTTGTTTGGGTTGTTGAGGGAGCTGCAGAGCAGAGTCAGTGAAGGAGATGCTGCAAGGCCTCAGCACCTGCCAAAAAGTTATGGGTTTTATTTTTCCCCTCTCCTGCTATATTTTAAGGCAAAAAACTTCCTCTCTTCAGGAGGAGAGAGTGGACTCTGGGACTTGCTGGGACTGTGTCTGACAGCACATTCATTTCAGTAGTAACTCCAGATTTGTTTGCAAATTTACTTAAATTAAGTCTGCTTCCCTTTCTCCCATCCCAATAACAGCTGCCCAACAACAAGGCAAAATCATTGTATTTTGGTTAATTTCTATTCATCAGAAATAACTCAATTGCAGCAAGTTCTTCATCTGTTCAGCACAGAACACCATGAACAGCTGCCTCCAGCCTACTCCTCCTCAGCATCCCAGATCCCTTGGAGAAAGCAGCTCAGAGCAGAACAGGGCACTGAGGGCTGATTTGGATCCTGGGAATTCCACTGGCACAGGCAGGATCACTGCCTGAAGCTTCTGACTCCCTAAATTTGAGGAAGATGTTCATAAGATACTGGGAAGGTTGTGAGGGTGGGGAGGCCCTGGCCCAGGTTGCCCAGAGAAGCTGTGGCTGCCCCTGGATCCCTGGAAGTGTCCAAGG
>NW_020892552.1:0-1172 GCF_003945725.1 Corapipo altera
GGGGGGAAATTGGGGGATTTGGGGGGATTTGGGTGGAAGTTGGGGGGAATGGGGAATTGGGGGGAAATTGGGGGAAAAGGAAGAAATGGGGGGAAATTGGAGGGGAAATTGGGAAAATTTAAGGGGGAAATGGGGAAAAATTGGAGAGAAAAGGGGGAATTTGGGGGGAAATATGAAAAAATTGGGGAATTGGGGGGAAAAGGGGGAAGAACTGAGGAAAACTGGGGGGAAAATTGGGAAATGGGGAAAAATTGGGGGGAAATTGGGGGAATTTGGGAGGAAATTGGGGTGAAAAGGGGGAAGAAATGGGGAAAACTGGGGAGAAAATTGGGAAATGGGGAAAAAGGGGGGAAATTGGGGGAATTTGGAGGGAAATGGGGAAAAATTGGGGGGAGATCAGGGGGAAAATGCGATTGGGGGGGTTTGGTGACCCCGGGGGGGGGGTCGGTGGCACCCTGGGGGGGGTGACACAGGTTGGAGGGACCCCTCTGACCCCCCCAAATCCCCCTCCCAAGGTTTGGGATCCGCTGCAATTCCGTCCTGCCGGGATTTATCGTCACCCCCATGACGGACAAAGTACCCCCAAAAGTGCTGGACAAGGTGACAGTGGGGGGGGTGGTACCTCCTGGGGACATTGGGGGGACACTGGGGGGACATTTGGGACCTTAGGGAACATTGGAGAGGTGACACCAGAGGTGACACTTGTGTGTGTGTGTCTCCCCCCCCTCCCAATTCACAGGGATGGTGCCACTGGGACGACTGGGGGACCCTGAGGGTGAGTTGGGGACACTTTGGGGACACTTTGGGGACACTTGGAGGTGCCACCACACCCCCGGTGTCCCCGAGTCCCCCAGACGTGGTAGACATGGTGACTTTCCTGGCGTCGGGGGACAGCGGCTACGTCACCGGGGCCACCCTGGAGGTGACAGGTGGGGACCCCCCATGTCCCCAGGGTCCCCCCCAGTGTGTCCCCAGTGTGTCCCCAATGTCCCCCCACTGTCCCCCAGGGTGTCCCCAGTGTCCCTCCAATGTCCCCCCAGTATGTCCCCAGTGTGTCCCCAATGTCCCCCCAGTGTGTCCCCTCAATGTCCCCCCAATTTCCCCCCTTTCCCTCTCTCATTCCAGGGGGGTCTCTTCATGTGACGGATCCAGCCTTTCCCCCCGATGTCCCC
>NW_020892553.1:0-1172 GCF_003945725.1 Corapipo altera
CCCACCCAGGGGACACCAGGGAGGGGTGACACTCCTGGTCCTACCGTGTAGGATCAGGGCTGGGCCGTGGCCACGCACGGTTTGGGATTTTATTAAAAAATACAGCACCAAAAATAAGCACAAATGGTGAAATTTCTGCATTTTCGGTAGGGGGGGGGGGGGAAATGGGGCGAGCCCCCGAGTTCCTGTCCCAAAAAGGGACCTGGCCCCGGTTCCTCCAGCGATCAAAACGACCCCATAAAAGCCCAGAATAATCAAATAATCGGGTTTGGCCCCAAGAAGAGGGTGGGGAGGGGCAGGGAGGGGCTCAGACTGCCCAGGTTGGGGAGGACGGAATTTGGGGGTTCGGGGGGGTTTCCTTCGCTCATCCCAACCGGATTCCCGGGGATTTGGGATAACAGGGACAACTTCCAGGGGTCTAATTACCCCCAGAGGGGGTTAATGACCCCCAGAGTGGGTTAATTGCCCCCAGAGTGGGTTAATGACCCCCAGAGTGGGTTAATGACCCCCAGAGTGGGTTTATTGCCCCCAGAGTGGGTTAATGACCCCCAGAGTGGGTTAACTGCCCCCAGAGGGGGTTAATTACCCACAGAGTGGGTTAATTGCCTCCAGAGGGGGTTAGTTGCCCCCAGAGTGGGTTAATGACCCCCAGAGTGGGTTAACTGCCCCCAGAGGGGGTTAATTGCCCCTAGAGGGGGTTTATTGCCCCCAGAGTGGGTTAATTGCCCCCAGAGTGGGTTAACTGCCCCCAGAGTGGGTTAATTGCCCCCAGAGGGGGTTAATGACCCCCAGAGTGGGTTAATTGCCCCCAGAGTGGGTTAATGACCCCCAGAGTGGGTTAATGACCCCCAGAGTGGGTTTATTGCCCCCAGAGTGGGTTAATGACCCCCAGAGTGGGTTAACTGCCCCCAGAGGGGGTTAATTACCCCCAGAGTGGGTTAATTGCCTCCAGAGGGGGTTAATTGCCCCTAGAGGGGGTTTATTGCCCCCAGAGTGGGTTAATTGCCCCCAGAGGGGGTTAATGACCCCCAGAGTGGGTTAATTGCCCCTAGAGGGGGTTAACTGCCCCCAGAGGGGGTTAATTGCCCCCAGAGTGGGTTAACTGCCCCCAGAGTGGGTTAATGACCCCCAGAGGGGGTTAATGACCCCCAGAGTGGGTTAACTGCCCCCAG
>NW_020892554.1:0-1172 GCF_003945725.1 Corapipo altera
AGGTGCCAGCACAGAAAGCTCTTGCTGCCTAAGGAGTCTCCAGTCTCTCCCACCAAATGCACAACAAAACCACACTTTCCAGGTTTCCTTTTTTGGGGAGAAGTGCTTTTGTGTCCTGTTTTCAGACCTGCCTCCCAACTGCCACCCCGACTCCCAAAATTGCATACGGATGATGATTCCTCCCACAATAAAGGCGCAAGCACAGAAAACTCTTGCTGTCCGTGGAGTCCCCAGGTTGACAAACCAACTGCACCATAAACCCAAAGCTTCCAGGCTTCCATTCCTGGAAGTAAAGGTTGTATTTTCTGTTTTCAGCCCTGTCTCCCAACTGACAGCCCAACTCCCAAAATTGCATACAAACAAAGATTCCTCCCACACCAAAGTTGCCAGCACAGAAAGCTCTTGCTTCTCATGGAGTCCCCATGTTGCACCACCAACTGCACCACAAAGTCAAAGCTTCCAGGCTTTCTTTCCTGGGGATAACGGCTGCTGTTTCCTGTTTTCAGCCCTGTCTCACAACTGCCAGCTGGAATCCCAAAATTGCATACCGATGAAGATTCCTCGAAGACCAAAGGTTCCAGCAAAGAAAGTTAGTACTGCCTGTAGAGTGCCCAGTCTGACCCACCAACTGCACCACACAGTCAAAACTTCCAGGTTTTCTTTGCTGGGGATAACGGCTGCTGTTTCCTGTTTTCAAACTTGCCTCCCAAATGCCAGTCCTACATCTAAAATTGCATACAGACGAAGATTCCTCCCACAACAAACGTGACAGTACAGAAAGTTCTTGCTGCCCATGGAGTCCCAAGGGAGACACAGTAACGGCACCACCAGACCAAAGTTTCCAGGTGTTCTTTCCTGGGGAGAAGGGCTGTCGTTTCCTGGTTTAAGACCTACCTCCCAACTGACAGCCCGACTCCCAAAATTACATACAAACAAAGATTCCTTCCACACCAAAGGCAACAGAACAGAAAGTTCTTGCTGTCCACAGAGTGCCCACCCTGACCCACCAAGTACACCACAAAGCCAAAGATTCCAGGCTTTCTTTCCTGCCCATAAGGGCTGTTGTTTCCTGTTTTCAGTCCTGTCTCTCAACTGTCATACTGACTCCCAAAATTGCATACGGCTGAAGATTCCTCCCACAACAAAGGTGTCAGCACAGAAAGCACTTGCTG
>NW_020892555.1:0-1172 GCF_003945725.1 Corapipo altera
AAAGGGGAAAAAAAAAGGGGGGGGGAGCCCCTCCCCCATCCCTGGCAGTGAAGCAGCGCTGGGTCGACCCCCCCCCAAATTTTGGGGACCCCCCCCCCCACTACGGGATTTTGGGGACCTCCCCCGCACACCGGGGCCCCCCCAAAATTGGGGATCTGCCCCTAAAAATTGGGGACCCCCCAAAATTTGGGGACCTCCCCCGAAACTGGGGACCCTCCAAAATTTGGGACCTCCCCCACTTTGGGGACCCCTAAAATTGGGGACCCCCAAAATTAGAGACTTCCTCCACTTTGGGCACCCTCGAAATTGGGGACCCCAAAATTGGAGACCTCCCCCGCTTTGGAGACCCCAAAATTGGGGATCCCCAAAATTAGAGACTTCCTCCACTTTGGGCACCCTCGAAATTGGGGACCCCAAAATTGGGGACCTCCCCCACTTTGGGGACACCCGAAATTGGGGACCCTCCAAAATTTGGGACCTCCCCACTTTGGGGACCCCCAAAATTTGGGACCCCAAAATTGGGGACCTCCCCCACTTTGGGGACCCCCGAAATTGGGGACCCCCAAAATTTGGGACCTCCCTCACTTTGGGGACACCCGAAACTGGGGACCCCCAAAATTTGGGACCTCCCCCACTTCGGGGACCCCCAAAATTTGGGACCCCAAAATTGGGGACCTCCCCCACTTTGGGGACACTCCGACTTTTGGGGACCCCCCCCCCTCCTTCCTCACCTTGGGGACCCCCCCCACACCTCGGGTGACCCCCCCAATGGGGACCCCCAAATTTGGGGGTCCTCTGGGGACCGTAAAACGTGGGGACCCCTAAATTTGGGGACCCCCAAACTTGGGGACCCTCTCCCAATGGGAACCTCCAAATTTGGAGACCCCCAAACTTGGGGACCCCCAAACTTGAGGATCACCAAACTTGGGGACCCCTAAATTTGAGGACCCCTAAATTTGAGGACCCCCTCCCAATGGGGACCCCCAAACTTGGGGACCCCCAAACTTGGGGACCCCCCCTTAATGGGATCTCCCACCTTGGGGACCCTCACCCTGAGGACCCCCCCACTTTGGGGACCCCCAAACCTTGGGGACACCCCCCCCCCCAATTTTGGGGGGACCTCCCACCCAGGGGACCCCTTTCCCTGGAGAAAACGGGGGGGGGGGGGGGGG
>NW_020892556.1:0-1172 GCF_003945725.1 Corapipo altera
CAGTGAAAATAATCAATACCACAGGAGAATACTGGTGGCCAAAAAAAAAAAAAAAAAAACCATTAGGATATTGGACTAACAATATGACTGCAGATTGTACTTGGCATGATGAAGCTCAAAGCTGGTGGTGTAATGAAACAAACTTGAGAAACCCTTTTGAGAGCATAAAAGAATTAAAAATATATTGGGACCAAGCAGGTAGTACCGATTTAGAATGGGTAGCTCCAGAAGGATTATTTTGGATATGTGGAAAGCGAGCATATACACAGCTCCCTAAAGACTGGAGAGGAGTCTGTACACTAGGTATAATCCAACCGGGGTTCTTCTTACTGCCCCCTGAAAAAGGAATGAGTTTAGGTGTACCTTTGTATGATGATTATGGAATCATACGCCGAGGAAAAAAGGGATGATATTGGAGGAACCCAAAAGTGGTACGATGATGAATGGCCTCCTGAACAAATCATTGCTACTTACGGACCAGCTACTTGGGCCCAAGATGGGACCTGGGGTTATCGAACCCCCATATACATGCTAAATAGAATTATCTGCCTTCAAGCAGTCATGGAAATAGTAGCCAATAAGACAATTCAAACTCTGGATCTAATCACAAGTCAGCAATCAAAAACTCGAGCAGCTGTGTATCAGAATAGGCTTGCCTTAGATTATCTGTTAGCTGAGGAAGGGGGGTGTGTGGTAAATTCAACACTTCAGATTGTTGTTTACAAATTGATGATAATAGACAGGCACTTATGGATATTGCACAGGATATCAGAAAACTGACTCATGTACCTGTACAGAAATGGAATTCCATGCTCGACAGCCAGTGGTGGGATAACTTGTTAGGAACAGCTTGGTGGAAGAAAGTAGGATTCTTTTTATTATGCACGTTGGCCAGTATAATATTTTTACCATGTTTAATTCCTTGTTTCATTAGATTGATAGTTTCTGTAGTACAAGGAATGCAAATATCAACAATGCTGATAGATCCAAAGATGGCTCAAAGTGCCAAAGTACTGTTAGTCACTAGAACTCCACCTTCCCGAGATGACAAAAATGTCAAATTAATATTGTCCAGATTAGAACAAAAAACTCGAATCAATACTTTTATAGAAAGAGAGGAGGGATTGTGATAAACTGAGAGAATGATTCGAGCTAATTAAGAGAAAACAGTG
>NW_020892557.1:0-1171 GCF_003945725.1 Corapipo altera
ACTTCACAGTTCTATTTTGTGGGAAATCACCAAGAACAGCTCTGGGCCTTTTTTCCCAAAGGGAAAGGAGCTTTTGGAGACTCCCACAAAACAGGCAAAGTGTCCCTTTGCCCCAATTTAACCCAGACAGAGACACTTTTAGCCAGGAAAGATAAGAAACATCAGTGAGTGCTGAGCCTGTGCTTTTTTTAATCACCAAATGCTGCATTTCAACCACAAGCAGGGGGGTGGGATTATTGACAGTTCACTAAAAAGCTCGAAACTCAAGGGAAAATGAAGTTCTGCACAATTTGCCAATTGTTTTTTGGCCCTGTAATAGTGTAACAAGAGTGAATATGGGAAATGTTTTGTCTGAATCAAAGCAAGGGTGTCTCTGCAGGATGATTTGCTCCCAGGGGCGTCTACAAGAAGAGGATTTGGAATTGTGGGAGTTGGAAGAAATTCCCAGAGAAACTGTGGCTGCCCCTGGAACTCTGGAAGTGTCCAAGGCCAGGTTGGAGCATCCTGGGAGAGTGGGAGGTGTCCCTGTCCCAGGGTTGGGACTGGATGAGCTTTGAGGTCCCTCCAACCCAGTTCCACAATTCCAAAGCATTTCATCAACATTCTTCCACTTCTGGAACAATGAGACATTGGAGAGCATAAATATCTATTTTTTCAGCTTAGAAACTCATTTTTTCATGGAGTCACTTGACTAAAATACCCAAACCACTTAATGCCTCATTTCTGGAGAAGAGCAGAACTTCCCCAGCAGGAATGAGCTCACATGTCCTGTTCTTTCCAGCCCAGGAAGCTCCTGATTTCAGGAGGAATTAACACTCACACTCAGCTTCTTGGGGTATTTTTCCCCCCCTCTTCTTTTATCACCTTCCCAGTTGTGAAAAGATGTTAAAAATCTGACTACTGAGGGTTCAACTAATTATCCCCAATTTAATGAATAAACAATGGGGAGGGATAAAGAACAGGAGGATAAAATTAGTAGGATTTCAGGAGGCATTAACACTCAGATTTCAATGCATTTCCAACTTCTTGGGGTATTTTTTTTCCCCTCTTCTTTTATCATCTTCCCAACCATGAAAAGATGCTCAAAATCTGACTACTGAGGGTTCAACAAAATGAATTTAACATAAAAATGGGGAGGGATAAAGAGCAGGAGGATAAAATTTAGTAGGAT
>NW_020892558.1:0-347 GCF_003945725.1 Corapipo altera
CAGGGATCAGTTTTAGGGGGTCCCATCCAGGGGGTCCCTTTTGGGTCCCTTTTCGGGGGGGTCCCATCCAGGGGTCCCTTTTGGGTCCCTTTTGGGTCCCTTTTTGGGGTCTCCCTTTTCGGGGTCTCCCTTTTCAGGGGGGTCCCTTTTCGGGGATCAGTTTTAGGGGGTCCCATCCAGGGGTCCCTTTTCGGGGTCTCCCTTTTTGGGGGGGGGGTGTGTCCCACTTGGGGGGGGGGGGTCGTTCCCCAAATGTCCGAACCCTTCGGTCACTTCACCCACGCCCTGGTCCGGGCTCTGCCCCCCCCGGGGGACCCCTGGGCGGCGGCGCTGGGGGAGCCCCCCCC
>NW_020892558.1:447-724 GCF_003945725.1 Corapipo altera
CCAGCCCCTTTTCACCCCAAACCGGCCCCCGCCCCGCCCAGGGGGGGTTGAGGGGGGGCCCGTTTGGGGGGTCCCGTCCCGGGGGTCCCATTTTAGGGGGTCCTGAAGGAGGGGGTCCCATTTTAGGGGGTTCCATCCACAGGGTCCCTTTTGGGTCCCTTTTTCAGGGGATCCTTTTTTGGGGACCCATTTTTGGGGGGGTCCCGTTTGGGGGGGTCCCATCCAGGGGCCCTTTTTGGGGGGGTCCATTTTAGGGGTCCCATCCAGGGGTCCTTTT
>NW_020892558.1:824-1171 GCF_003945725.1 Corapipo altera
CAGGGATCAGTTTTAGGGGGTCCCATCCAGGGGGTCCCTTTTGGGTCCCTTTTCGGGGGGGTCCCATCCAGGGGTCCCTTTTGGGTCCCTTTTGGGTCCCTTTTTGGGGTCTCCCTTTTCGGGGTCTCCCTTTTCAGGGGGGTCCCTTTTCGGGGATCAGTTTTAGGGGGTCCCATCCAGGGGTCCCTTTTCGGGGTCTCCCTTTTTGGGGGGGGGGTGTGTCCCACTTGGGGGGGGGGGGTCGTTCCCCAAATGTCCGAACCCTTCGGTCACTTCACCCACGCCCTGGTCCGGGCTCTGCCCCCCCCGGGGGACCCCTGGGCGGCGGCGCTGGGGGAGCCCCCCCC
>NW_020892559.1:0-392 GCF_003945725.1 Corapipo altera
TCTCCCAATATCTCTCCCCCTGTGAATCCATCCCACTCTCTCCCAGGATATCCCGATATATCCCGATCTCTCCCGCTCTTTCCCGATCTCTCCCGATCTCTCCCGATATCTCCCGATATCTCCCGATATCTCTCCCTCTCCTGTGTATCCCACTCTCTCCCAGGATATCCCGATATCTCCCGATCTCTCCCAGGATATCCCACTCTCTCCCGATATATCCCGATATATCCCGATATCTCTCCCCCTGTGTATCCATCCCAGTCTCTCCCGCTCTCTCCCGATCTCTCCCGCTCTCTCCCGATCTCTCCCGATCTCTCCCGCTCTGTCCCGATCTCTCCCGCTCTTTCCCGATCTCTCCCGCTCTCTCCCGATCTCTCCCGCTCTCTCCCGGT
>NW_020892559.1:492-1066 GCF_003945725.1 Corapipo altera
TCTCCCGCTCTCTCCCGCTCTCTCCCGCTCTCTCCCGCTCTCTCCCGGTATCTCCCGCTCTCTCCCGCTCTCTCCCGATCTCTCCCGGTATCTCCCGATCTCTCCCGCTCTCTCCCGCTCTCTCCCGCTCTGTCCCGCTCTCTCCCGCTCTCTCCCGATCTCTCCCGATCTCTCCCGATCTCTCCCGCTCTCTCCCGCTCTGTCCCGCTCTCTCCCGCTCTGTCCCGCTCTGTCCCGCTCTGTCCCGATCTCTCTCCCTTCTCCCTCTCCCCGGATTTTCCCTCCCGTTCCCTCTCCCGTCCCTGTCCCAGCCCCGCCCCTTTTCCCATCCCAGACTCTGCCCCGCCCACTCCCTCTGGCCCCGCCCCCGGTGCCCCGCCCCAGAGCCCATTGGCTACAGGTCCCAAGGGAGGCGGGGCAAGCACGGAGGGGGCGTGGCCGGGGCAAGTGGGCGTGCTCATTGTGTGGTGTGGGCGGGGCCTCAGAGAGAGAGGGGGGGAGGGGGTGGGACCGGGGGCGTGGCCTTGGTGATTGACAGGAGGTGGGCGGGGCTGTGTCAGTGATTGACAGGAGG
>NW_020892559.1:1076-1171 GCF_003945725.1 Corapipo altera
GTGGGCGGGGCTGTGTCAGTGATTGACAGGAGGTGGGCGGGGCTGTGACAGTGATTGACAGGAGGTGGGCGGGGCTGTGTCAGTGATTGACAGGA
>NW_020892560.1:0-352 GCF_003945725.1 Corapipo altera
GATCGGGGTGGGAGCTTGGGATTTGGGGTGTTGGGATTGGGGTGGGATCTTGGGATTGGGATGTTGGGATTGGGATGGGGAGTTTAGGATTTGGAATTGGGATGGGAGTTTGGGATTTGGGATCAGGATGGGAGTTTGGGATTGGGATGGGAGTTTGGGATTGGGATGGGAGTTTGGGATTTGGGATCAGGATGGGAGTTTGGGATTGGGATGGGAGTTTGGGATTTGGGATTGGGATGGGGAGTTTGGGATTGGGATTTGGGGTTGGGATGGGAGCTTGGGATTGGGATGGGGAGTTTGGGATCGGGATGGGGAGTTTGAGATTGGGATCTTGGGATTGGGATGGGATCTT
>NW_020892560.1:452-1171 GCF_003945725.1 Corapipo altera
ATTGGGATGGGAGTTTGGGATTTGGGATCAGGATGGGAGTTTGGGATTGGGATGGGAGTTTGGGATTTGGGATCAGGATGGGAGTTTGGGATTGGGATGGGAGTTTGGGATTTGGGATTGGGATGGGGAGTTTGGGATTGGGATTTGGGGTTGGGATGGGAGCTTGGGATTGGGATGGGGAGTTTGGGATCGGGATGGGGAGTTTGAGATTGGGATCTTGGGATTGGGATGAGATCTTGGGATTTGGGATTGGGATGGGATCTTGGGATTTGGGATTGGGATGGGATCTTGAGATTTGGGATCAGGATGGGGAGTTTGGGATTGGGATGGGAGTTTGGGATTGGGATCTCGGGGTCAGGATGGGATCTTGGGATTGGGATGGGGAGTTTGGGATCGGGATGGGGAGTTTGAGATTGGGATCTTGGGATTGGGATGGGATCTTGGGATTTGGGATTGGGATGGGATCTTGGGATTTGGGATTGGGATGGGATCTTGGGAATTGGGATTGGGATGGGATCTTGGGATTTGGGATCCGGATGGGGAGTTTGGGATTGGGATCTCGGGATCAGGATGGGATCTTGGGATTGGGATGGGGAGTTTGGAATTGAGATCGGGATGAGAGTTTGGGATGGGGCTGGAATTCCACTCAGCCCCCGAGCCCGGCCGAGCCCAGCCTGGCCATTCCCTGTTTTCCAGAGCCCGGCGGTTCCGTGTGTGTG
>NW_020892561.1:0-1171 GCF_003945725.1 Corapipo altera
GGGGGGTCCCGTTTTTGGGGGTCTTTCCCCCCCCAATCTCACCCAGCACGAGCCGCTCCATCGCCCTTTCGCTTTCGCTTCCAGGCCACGCCCCTTCCCCCGGTGACCACGCCCCCTTCTCGCAAAACCACGCCCCCTCTACCTTTAAACACGCCCTCTTCTCACTTAACCACGCCCCCTCCTCACTTAAACACGCCCCCTCCTGCATTAAACACGCCTTCTTCTCACTAAACCACGCCCCCTTCTCACTTAACCACGCCCCCTCCTGCATTAAACACGCCTTTTCCTCAAAAAACCACGCCCCTTCTCCCTTAGCCACGCCCCAAACGCCCCTGGTCACGCCCCCCAGTGCCACCAGTGGGGTCTGTGACCCCTCCCAGTGTCACCAGTGACCTCTCCCAGTGTCACCAGCGAGGTCCAGTGACTCCCTCAGTGTCACCAGTGACCCCCCCCAGTGTCACCAGTGGGGTCTGGGACCCCTCCCAGTGCCACCAGTGACCCCTCCCAGTGCCACCAGTGGGGTCCAGTGACTCCCCCCAGTGTCACCAGTGACCCCTCCCAGTGTCACCAGTGTCACCAGTGACCCTCCCAGTGTCACCAGTGACCCCTCCCAGTGTCACCAGTGGGGTCTGTGACCCCTCCCAGTGTCACCAGTGACCCCTCCCAGTGTCACCAGCGAGGTCCAGTGACTCCCTCAGTGTCACCAGTGACCCCCCCCAGTGTCACCAGTGGGGTCTGGGACCCCTCCCAGTGCCCCCCGTGAGCCCCCCGGGTCCCCCCCAGTGTCACCAGTGACCCCTCCCAGTGCCACCAGTGACCCCTCCCAGCATCACCAGTGTCACCAGTGACCCCCCCCAGTGCCACCAGTACCAAATCCCCTCATCTTAAGGGCTTTTAACCCAATTGAATGAAGTTTTAACCCAATTTAAGGGGGTTTTTTGGGACCAAGGAGGGTCAGGAGTGTCCAGGGGGGGTCCCCAAATATTTGGGGGGGCTCAGGACCCCCCAAAAAACCCCAAAAAGGAACAAACTTGAAGTCACAAGGGGATGAAAACAGTGGTTTGGGTGGGATTTAACCCAATTTAATGGGGTTTTAACCCAATTTAAGGGGGATTTTTGGGGTGCAGGGGGGCCAAGGAGGGTCAGGAGGCTCCGGGGGGGGGTCCCCAAA
>NW_020892562.1:0-1171 GCF_003945725.1 Corapipo altera
GCCTTTTCAGGGCTTGGCACCTTCAGCAGCACTGGCAGGGGGGATGAGTCCAGCTGCCTCTTCCCAGCCTGCAGAAGTGCCCTGGCAATCCTAGAATGCATAAATCATTGTGGCAGTTTGAGACCCTCACAAATCCAATTTCCAAGTCCAGGTCCCCCCCCCCCCAGTTTGTTTCAGTGTGAGAGGGTTTTCAGACAAAACACAGCTCGGTATGGGGGGAAAGGAATTATATTACAGTTTATTACTTTCACAAATAAATACTATAATACATTATATACCCAATTCTGACTATCTCTCCTATGGAAAAGCAATATATTTACATTAGATCAAATCCTTCCTTTCCCTCCAATAAAAGTCCTGAAGGGAAGATGAAAAGATCCTTTCCACTTTCAGGGCATCAGTGTCTCTCCTCTTCAAGGCAGCAGTCGTAGCTGGATTTGTCATAGCTGGAAAATCTCTTACTCTCTCCATTAAAACACAGGGGTCTTCTCTCACCCCTCGGCCCTTCGGCTCCAGCCCAAGGTCTCTCTCCCATTGACTGCAAAAGCAGGGACAAGGCTCACCTCTCCACAGTCATATCACGGGGTACCAGGCACCCCTGACAGTCCCTTCCTCAGGGGATTCAAGTTCCTCCTGAGTCAGAACGTTTAGGGCTTTCAGTTCAGTTTTTGCCCCAAGCATTCTAGCAGAGCTCCTTTGCTCCATCTCAAACTGTCAGCATGGCGAAGGGGGGCAGGAAGGCCTCTTCCCCCCTCCACATTCCTCCTGGCTGTCCTGGTCCAGCTCCAGGACATCTCTGAGCTTCTCCACTTCTCTCTCTCTCTCTCTCTAGTTGCTGCTGCATTTCAGGACTCCCTTCAAGTGGAAGTCCACCCCCTCCTTCCAAGAGGGGTCTCAAAGGGTTTGGAGAAATAAAGCCAGGCTCACCCCAAACAGTCTCTGCTGAGCCTGGTGCTCTGTCTCTCTGTCGGGCATCTCTGTGTCTCTCAGCTTGGCTCTGTGCCACCTCGCTCCTGCTGACTGTCTTCTTGGCTTTCAGCCACAGCTCTCTGTTCGGTGCTGTCTCTGCCACCGCTCCTGTTGCCCACTCACAGTGGAGAAAAACTCCCTCGGCTCTTGGCCACAGTACTCAGTCCAGTTTAACACTGTTCTGAATTTCTACAGCCCCAAC
>NW_020892563.1:0-1171 GCF_003945725.1 Corapipo altera
TCTCCTCCATCCGCAGCTCCAGAGCCCTGGGCTGGTCCCCGCGCTGAGGGTGACAGTGAGCTGGGGCCACGGGACCCCCAAGTGCCACCCGTGGGCACCCCAGCCTGGCTGTGCCCCCCAGGGCAAGGGGAAGTGCCCTGGTGTCCCCATACAGAGCTGCTCCCCCCTCCATCCCTGTCCCCGTCCTCATCCCAGTCACCAGCCTCATCCCCATCTACACCCACGTCCTCATCCTTGTCATTCCACCCCATCCCATCCTCACCCTCATCCCATCCCACCCTTATCCCCATCCCAATCCCATCCTTATCCTCATCCCATCCCATCCCATCCCACCCTCATCCACACCCCATCCCACCCTCATATCCATCCTAATTCCATCCCCATCCTCATCCCACCCTATCCCATCCTCACCCTCATCCCCATCCCATCCCATCCTTATCCCCATCCCAATCCCATCCTTATCCTCATCCACATCCCATCCCACCCTCATATCCATCCCAATTCCATCCCCATCCTCATCCCACCCTATCCCATCCTCACCCTCATCCTCATCCCATCCGATCCCATCGTCATCCTCATCCCATCCCATCCTCATCCTCATCCCATCCGACCCTCATCCCACCCTATCCCATCCTCATTCTCATCCCATCCCATCCTCATCCACATCCCATCCTACCCTCATCCCCATCCCATCCTCACTCTCAACCCCATCCCATCCCATCCCACCCTCATCCACATCCCTATCCCATCCTCATCCCATCCCCTTCTCATCCCCATCCCAACTCCACAAGGGAGCTGGAAAACCCCTCCCTCCCCTCCAGAAGCCCACCCCCAGCTGGACCAGGGGGTCCCCAGCTGCCCCCCATCCTGCAGCATCGACATCCTCCCACCCCCAGCATCCACATCCCCCCCCAGCACCCACCTGTCCCCCCAGCACCCACCTGTGCCCCCCAGCACCCACCTGTCCCCCCAGCACCCACCTGTGCCCCCCAGCACCCACCTGTGCTCCCCAGCACCCACCTGTCCCCCCAGCACCCACCTGTCCCCTCAGCACCCACCTGTGCCCCCAGCACCCACCTGTGCCCCCCCAGCACCCACCTGTGCCCCCCAGCACCCACCTGTGCCCCCCCAGCACCCACCTGTGCCCCCCAGCACCCACCTGTCCCCCCAG
>NW_020892564.1:0-1170 GCF_003945725.1 Corapipo altera
CCCCCCGACCTCACCAGTTCTGACTTGGCCCATCTTGAACTGACAGCTGCTGCAGTTCCAAACACACTATGGGACCCATTAAAAAACTGAAAAACAAATTATTTTAAAATACTGAAAAACAAATTATTTCCCTATCCTTTGACTGTGTTCAAGTCTTCAAGACTTGAGTAGCTAATTAGAGTTGTTTTGTAGTTTAGCTAAGGAGGAAGATTTTAAAGTTGAAGTCACAAAAATATATTTTTTTTTTGATGAAAGGGAATTATTTACACAATGCCTTGGGATGCAAGCGGATCAGGGCACAAAAGATTTGGATCCAAAGACAAGGGGGCAAAAGAGATTAGTAGCACTTAATCATTGACCAGTTGAACAATTATCAACTGGTTCAATAGCATTTGTCACAATTTTAACAGTGATTGAATTAGAGATTCACAAGAACAACATTCCCACCACAGTCAATTCACACCCACACCCAGGAAGAGATGTGTGGACACATCAAGAGCTGGCTGTGGAAAGGTCCCTCTCCAAAATTCTCCTGTTCTCAGGGAAACACTCCCACAAATCCCTTTGTGTTTGCCACCAGACAAGGGTCACAGCTGGAGGAGTGTTTGTGGAGGGGGATCAGAATTGTCCTGGGCATCAGCGCTGCTCTTTGGAGTGTTGCAAACTGGAGGGTTCCCGAGCTGGGAGAGGCTGCCAGAGGTGTCCCACTGAGAGGGAGGTGCTGGGGAGCTGCCAGGGCCTCCCTCAGCCCTGCTGGGTGTGGGCTCACAAGGGGACTGGCTTTAGTTATCTGCTGAATTTCCATCCTGGTGTCAGGAATGACTGGAGTTTCCAAAATATTTGGGAATTGTATCCAAACTGTTCCATTTGGGCTACATTTCAGGTAGGGAATGTTCCAAGGCTTTCATGGGATGAGTGATTATCCTGTGTTCCCAAACTGTTCCACTCTGGATTGTTCCCACCTGTATCATCCAGGAGCACTTGGTCCAGTGCAAGGACACTTCCCCACACCCCTGGTCCAGTCCAGGGACACTTCCCCACACCCTGGTCCAGTCCAGGGGCTCTTCATTGCTCAGCTGGTTTGGTCAAGGCTTGTCAGGAGCTCCTGAGATCATCGACCAGGCCTGAGGAGAATGGAGGGAGAATGCACCAAAACAGAGGCTTCTAAGA
>NW_020892565.1:0-1170 GCF_003945725.1 Corapipo altera
CTCAGTGCTCCCAAATGCATCTGACAGGACCCACGGACTTGTGGATACCAAGTTTGCCCAGGAGATCTCAACCCAGATCCCCCTTGACCACGGGAAAGCCTTTCTTCCACCATTTCTTTTCACAGCTCTCCTGGGTCGGAGACTCCTCAGGGCTGGTTTTCTGTTCCAGAAGGGGCGACTCCGCCGCTCCCTTCCTGGCCTGCTTTGCCAAAACCCCTGGAGCCGTTCATGACAACACTCCAACCCTGGAGCCATCCCACCATCCCTCTGGGAGATCCAGGTCTCCAACTGCACAGGATCTCCAAATCTCTGTGTTTGTTTCCCTACCTCGGGCTTTGCTCTCCAGGCACTTCACTGAGGTGTTGCAGAGGGTCTGTTTGCCAGGAGGGCTGCCAGAGGACACCCCCTTGTCAGGCCTTGGGGCCACCCCCTGGGCTGCTGGACCTTCCTGGAAGTTTCCCCACTGGAGCCTTGTCTTGCTGCCTGGCTGGTCTCAGGGACTCTGCCCTTCCCGTGTCTTTCCTAGTTGAAATCCCTCCTTCCCAGGTTGGCTCAGACACCTGTGTCCCATTTCTTGTGTCTCCCAATCCCCTGTTGATCTTCAAACAGGGTGCCATGGTTCCTCTGGAAACTCCTTCTCTGTCTGGTATGTGCCACAGTCAGTCAAGCTGTGCTTCCCAATCTCCATCCACTTCCAAATCCATCCAGCAGCCCATGGGACAGGAAAATAACACTCTGGTTTAGTGCTCTGCGTACCAGGGTGTGAGGAGAAGATTTTTAGGAGTCCCAAGCTGGGGATCAAAGGATGAAAACCTGTTTTGGGTTCTGAAGGCAGAGGAAGGTTTGCCTGATCCGCAGGGAATCCCAGGTGTCCCTGGGTTTGTTCCCATGGTGATACAGACGCCCGTCACGGCTTCAAAGAAGTAAAAATACCCTGAGAAGTGGTTCCTGAGAACTGTCAATGGCTGTGATTGTTGTGTGACCTTCCGGGGCATTTGTTAAGGGTTGGGTTTCTCTCTTTCCGGGGCACTGTGGGGCCAGAACAGATCTGTTGTGGGGCAGCTGGGGAAACATTCCAGGCAACTGCCTTGACTATTTGCTCTGGAACTTGCCCAAGGAGGCGGCAGTGCCCGGGAAGATTTTCCTCTGGACTGTTTCTGCTTTCTGCCC
>NW_020892566.1:0-1170 GCF_003945725.1 Corapipo altera
GGGGGGCACTGGGGTTACTGGGAGGACACTGGGGGACACTGGTGTTACTGGTCCTCCCCGGGCCCCCCCCGCCGCCGTTACCGGGAGGGGCGTGGCCTGATGAGAGGGGTGTGGCCTGTCGGGGCGGAGGCGTGGCCTGGGCGGGACGTGCTCTGCGATGGGCGTGGTCCGATGGGCGGGGCGTGCTCCGGGAGGGGCGTGGTCTGTCGCCGGGCCCGGCGGGCCCCGCCCCCGCCGCCACCGGAAGGGCCCGAACCGGCCACGGCCGCCAGTATGAGGTGACTGGGAGCACTGGGAGCACTGGGACAGCCGGGAACGGGCGCTGGCGGCACTGGGCGGGACCGGGAACCCGCACTGGGAGCGTTGGGAGCGGGAACTGGGAGCACTGGGAGCGGGAACTGGGGGCACTGGGGGCATCGGGAGCACCGGGATCGGTGCTGGGGGACTGGGAGGTACCGGGAATCGGCACTGGGAGCGCTGGAAGCGGGAACTGGGAGCGCCGGGATCGGTACCGGGCCATTGGGAAGTACTGGGAACCGGTACTGGGAGCACTGGGAGCAGGAACTGGGAGCGCTGGGCAGCACCGGGAACGGGCGCTGGGGGCACTGGGAAGTACCGGGAATCGGTAATGGGAGCACTGGGAACGGGAACTGGGGACGCTGGGAGCACCGGACGTCGGCACTGGGGCACGGGGAGCGCGAACTGGGAGCACTGGAAGCACCGGGATCGGTACTGGGGGCACTGGGAGAACGGGGAACAGGCGCTGGGGGCACTGGACACTACCGGGAATCAGTACTGGGAGCACTGGGAGCGGAACTGGGAGCGCCGGACATCGGTACTGGGAGAAACGGGAACGGGAACTGGGAGCACCGGGAGCGGTACTGGGGGAACTGGGCAGTAGCGGGAACCGGTACTGGGAGCACCGGGATGGGAACTGGGGGCACCGGGGCACTGGGAGCACCGGGAAGGGGTGTTGTGGGCACTGGGAGCACTGGGAAGGGGTGTTGTGGGCACTGGGAGCACTGGGAAGGGGTGTTGTGGGCACTGGGAGCACTGGGAGCGCGGGGGACGCGCGATGGGGGCACTGGGAGCACCAGTAACCGCACTGGGGGCGCCGGTAACGGGCGCTGGGAGCACCAGTACCGGGCACTGGGAGCACCAGTACCGGGC
>NW_020892567.1:0-580 GCF_003945725.1 Corapipo altera
TGGAGACTTTCGGGGTGAATTTCCTCAGAAATTTGGGGGAAATGTGGGAATTCTGAGGGGATTTCTGAGGGGATTTGGAGCTGCACGTCCCCAACCTCACCTGGGTCAGCGTCACCAGCGAGGAGCAGGTGGGAAAACACTGAATTCCCGGGATTTGGGGAAGTTTGGGAATTCTGTGGAGGGAAACTGGAGACTTTCGGGGTGAATTTCCTCAGAAATTTGGGTGAAATGTGGGAATTCTGAGGAGAATTCTGAGGGGATTTCTGAGGGAATTTGGAGCTCCACATTCCCAACCTCACCTGGGTCAGCGTCACCAGCGAGGAGCAGGTGGGAAAACACGGAATTCCTGGGATTTGGGGAAATTTGGGAATTCTGGGGGGTGATTTGGGGTGAATTTCCTCAGAAATGTGGGGATTCTGAGGGGATTTCTGAGGGGATTTCTGAGGGGATTTGGAGCTGCACGTCCCCAACCTCACCTGGGTCAGCGTCACCACGGAGGAGCAGGTGGGAAAACAACCAATTCCCGGGATTTCGGGAAGTTTGGGAATTCTGGGGAGGGAAACTGGAGACTTTCGGGGTG
>NW_020892567.1:590-1170 GCF_003945725.1 Corapipo altera
TGGAGACTTTCGGGGTGAATTTCCTCAGAAATTTGGGGGAAATGTGGGAATTCTGAGGGGATTTCTGAGGGGATTTGGAGCTGCACGTCCCCAACCTCACCTGGGTCAGCGTCACCAGCGAGGAGCAGGTGGGAAAACACTGAATTCCCGGGATTTGGGGAAGTTTGGGAATTCTGTGGAGGGAAACTGGAGACTTTCGGGGTGAATTTCCTCAGAAATTTGGGTGAAATGTGGGAATTCTGAGGAGAATTCTGAGGGGATTTCTGAGGGAATTTGGAGCTCCACATTCCCAACCTCACCTGGGTCAGCGTCACCAGCGAGGAGCAGGTGGGAAAACACGGAATTCCTGGGATTTGGGGAAATTTGGGAATTCTGGGGGGTGATTTGGGGTGAATTTCCTCAGAAATGTGGGGATTCTGAGGGGATTTCTGAGGGGATTTCTGAGGGGATTTGGAGCTGCACGTCCCCAACCTCACCTGGGTCAGCGTCACCACGGAGGAGCAGGTGGGAAAACAACCAATTCCCGGGATTTCGGGAAGTTTGGGAATTCTGGGGAGGGAAACTGGAGACTTTCGGGGTG
>NW_020892568.1:0-1170 GCF_003945725.1 Corapipo altera
GACCCGTGAGTGTTCCTAGGGAATGCTTTAGGGAGCAGAGGGAGGAATGGACGGGAGGATAGTTCGGAGACTGAGTTCTGTGAAGAACCTGCCAGGCAGGACGGTAGCCTCGAAGGACCTGCACGACCACGCCTGCCGCTGCCCCCACGGTCCCCGGTCACCAGCCGTGCGCACGGAGCAGAACCGCTGTCAGTGCAACCAACCCCGATCCCCGCCAGCGCCGAATGCGCCGATCCGCCACCCGGTCTCTCGCTACCCCGGACAACCCCGGCTCTTTACTCCGGCCGGGTCGCCTCCTTTCCGCCTCCTCTCCCTCCTCTGCCTTCTTCTCCCTCCCCTGCCCTCCTCCGGCAGCTCCACCCCGTCACTGTGCACGGTGTCGTTGCCTCTCGTGGTCTCGTCTGTTGCCGGTTGGATGCGAAGAGCAGGCGAGAGCGGGGACAGCGGGGCGGTGGGGCGGCGGTCGGGGCTCTGCACCGCGGAGGCGGAGGGGTCGAGCTTGATGACAGGGCAGTGGATGAGTATCGGGGAGCTCAAGATTAACAGACCATGAACTTTTCTCGTCGCCATCATCTCTTCCCTCTCATCTCTCTTTTGCTGGCCCGGGGAGACTCCTGAATAGTTCTCCAGGGCACGCGTTTTTGAGAATGGTGGAGGGGCACGAGAGGCAGAACATCCCTCCGGGCTCGGCAACCCGGTTCAAGCCCTCCTGGTCTGTCCCGGGAAGCATCCCTACTGGCAGCAGGAGCACTTGTGCTGGAGACAAAGACCGCTTGGAATTTTGTCCTGGGCTGTGGCACCAGCGCTACGGCGAGGCAGTGCATGGGAGAAACACCTTCCCCAGAGAAAGCTCTGCCTTTCGTGCTCTCGACCGCCCCGCCGCCCCGCTGGCACCGCATCCAGTCTGCACCCGACGAGAGCACGAGAGGCGCCGGGCAAAGTGCCGGGGAGGAGCTGGTAGATGAGCGCAGGGGAGGGAGAGGTAGGCAGAGGAGTGGGGAGGAGGCGGAGAGGTGGTGGTCCGCCCGGAACAGAGAGCCGAGGTTGTCGGGGGCAGCGAGAGACCGGGTGGCGGTTCTGCGCATTCTGCGCTGGCGGAGACCGGGGTTGGTTGTGCTGACAGCGGTTCTGCTCGGTGCACACGGCTGGCAGCTGGGGACAGTGGGGACC
>NW_020892569.1:0-1170 GCF_003945725.1 Corapipo altera
ACTCCCAAAATTGCATATGGATGAAGATTCCTCCCACAACAAAGGTGTTAGCACAGAAAGCTCTTGCTGCCTAAGGAGTCCCAAAGCTGACCAACCTACTGCACCATAAACCCAAAGCTTCCAGGCTTCCTTTCCTGCGAAGAAGGCCTGTTGTTTCCTGTTTTCAGTCCTGCCTCCCAACTGTCAAACTGACTCCCAAAATTGCATATGGACGAAGATTCCTCCCACAACAAAGTTGTCAGCACAGAAAGCTCTTTCTGCCCATGGAGTCACAAAGCTGAAAAACCAACTGCACCATAAACCCAAAGCTTCCAGGTTTCCTTTCCTGCCGAGAAGACCTGTTGTTTCCTGTTTTCAGTCCTGCCTCCCAACTGTCAAACTGACTCCCAAAATTGCATATGGACGAAGATTCCTCCCACAACAAAGGTGCCAGCACAGAAAGCTCTTGCTGCCTAAGGAGTCTCCAGTCTCACCCACCAAATGCACAACTAAACCACACTTTCGAGGCTTCCTTTTTTGGGGAGAAGTGCTTTTGTATCCTGTTTTCATACTTCCTCCCAACTGTCAGCCTGACTCCCAAAATTGCATACGCACGATGATTTCTCTCCAACCAAAGGTGCCAGCACAGAAAGCTCTTGCTACCCGTGGAGTCCCCAGACTGACAAACCAAGTGCACCATAAACCCAAAGCTTCCAGGTTTCCTTTCCTGGAAGTAAAGGTTGTACTTTCTGTTTTCAGCCGTGCCTCCCAACTGACAACCCAACTCCCAGAATTGCATCCAAACAAAGATTCCTCCCACACCAAAGTTGCCTGCACAGAAACCTCTTACTTCTCATGGAGTCCCCAGGCTGCTCCACCGACTGCCCCACAAAGCGAAAGCTTCCAGGCTTTCTTTCCTGGGGATAACGACTGCTGTTTCCTTTTTTCAGCCCTGTCTCACCACTGCCAGCTCCAATCCCAAAATGGCATACGGACAAAGATTCCTCGAAGACCAAAGGTGCCATCAAAGAAAGCTAGGACTGCCCGTAGAGTACCCAAGCCTGACCCACCAACTGCACCACAAAGTCAAAGCTTACAGGCTTTCTTTGCTGGGGATAACGGCTGCTGTTTCCTGTTTTCAACCTTGCCATTTTGGGATTCGAGCTGGCAGTCGTGAGACAGGGCTGAAAA
>NW_020892570.1:0-1170 GCF_003945725.1 Corapipo altera
GGCACTGGGGTCCCTGGGGGGCCGTACTGGTGTCACTGGGAGGGGGCACTGGTGTCTCTGGGGGGCTGTACTGGTGTCACTGGGAGCACTGGGAGGGGTCACTGGTGTCCCTGGGGGCCGTACTGGTGTCACTGGGAGCACTGGGAGGGGGCACTGGGGTCCCTGGGGGGCCGTACTGGTGTCACTGGGAGGGGACACTGGTGTCCCTGGGTGCCATAGTGGTGTCACTGGGAGCACTGGGAGGGGGCACTGGGGGCTGTAGTGGTGTCACTGGTGTCACTGGTGTCACTGGGAGGGGGCACTGGTGTCACTGGTGTCCCTGGGAGCCCCTCACCCCCCGGAGATGATGACCCCCCTGGACTGAGCCCCGTGATGGGAGTTGTTGTTGTGTTCGTACTGTCTGATCCGGGGGGGCTGCGTCGCAACACGGTGACGTCACTTTGATTCAACGATGTCACTTTGGGATATGATGACATCACATCACGATACGATGATGTCGCGATACAACAAGCTCATGTCACAATACAATGATGTCACGCCGCGATACGATGATGTCATGTCACGATGTGACGATGTCGCGTCGCGATACGATGATGTCACGCCACGATAGGATGATGTCACGCCGCGATACGATGATGTCGCGTCACGATGTGACGATGTCACGTCGCGATACGATGATGTCATGTCACGATACGATGATGTCGCACCGCGATACTATGATGTCACGTCGCAGTGCAATGATGTCACGCCGTGATACGATGATGTAATGTCACGATGCGACGATGTCATGTCACGATACAACAATGTCATGTCACGATACGATGATGTCATGTCACGATGCGACGATGTCACGTTGCGATACGATGATGTAATGTCACGATGCGACGATGTCACGCTGCGATATGATGATGTCATGTCACGATACGATGATGTCACGTCTCAATGCGATGATGTCGCGCCGCGATACGATGACGTCATGTCACGATGTGACGATGTCACGCCGCGATACGATGATGTCACGTCACATTGCGATGATGTCATGTCACGATATGACGATGTCACGTCGCGATACGATGATGTCGCGCCACGATATGATGATGTCACGTCGCATTGCGATGATGTCATGTCACGATATGACGATGTCACGCCGTGATACGATGATGTCATGTC
>NW_020892571.1:0-1169 GCF_003945725.1 Corapipo altera
ACCTTCTCTTGCTGGGGCCTTGGCAATGCTCTACAGATTCCACCACACCCACCATCGGCTTCATTAGGCCCTGCTTGTCCCAGACTTTGCTCGCCCACAGAGAAGACCAAAGACCAACCTCTGCAGCACTTCCTGCTTCCAAAAAAGAAGTGACCAGAAAACAAGCTCAAATTCAGACCCACCTGTAGTAGTGGTATCTGTAGTCGTGGTCATGCCTGTGGTAGTCTCTGGAGAGGAAAAGAAAGAAGCAAGTGAGGCCCTGGTGGATGAAGGAGCATGGCCAGGTTTTGTGCCAGTGCTGTGGATGTTGGTGCCTCCATGTGACAGGGACTATGGGGACCCTGGGGGTCTGAGCAAAAGATGTTGGTCCAAATATCATAAAATCAGAGAAGAGACAAAAGAAAATCCCCCACATAATCAACATATTCCGAAATCCATCCCCAGCAACAGAATCACTCAAACGACAAAGTCCCGTGTGTAGGATCTAAACAACATGAATAAGGATTTTTCCCCTACAGAGTGCAAAATGCAAATGTTGCACTTCACATCTACTAAATAGTAACTAATTCACCCCTAAAGTGATGCCTCAGAGAAATAGAAGAAAACACACAAACCTGGAATGGTTGTTGAAGCGAAAGTGGTGCTCGTGGTTAGGGCATCTGTAAGGGAGGAAGAGAAAGAAGCAATTGAGGTCCTGGTGGATGAAGGAGCATGGAGAGGTTTTCTGCCAGTGCTGGGGATGTTGGTACCACCCTGTCACATGGGCAGTGGAGCTTCGGGGTCTGAAGGAAAAGGTGGTCTTGGCTGGTGGCAGCAATCAAAAACATATTCCTGAACACATATCCAACACACAAGTAATTGTGGCCAACAAGAGCCAATTGGAGAAAGTGTCCAGGTAGCTGGGGAGGAAAAGCCAAGGTACCTGAGCAAACAACACCAGCATCTTCACTGTGGCGACAGTTGTGGACGCCCCAGCCATTGTGGCTGCACTGGAAGAGGGAGGACTCCCACCCTGCACAGTTCACGTCGTCCAGGTAGATCTGGCCACTGCCTGGTCCAAAGGCATTGCTTGATGTTGCAGCAACAGCAGAGCCACATCCCAGCTGCCTGCACACAACCTGGGCATTGCTCAGGTCCCAGCTGTCGTCACAGACGGTGCCCCGGCCCCC
>NW_020892572.1:0-718 GCF_003945725.1 Corapipo altera
TGACATCACCAGGGGCACCAGTGATGTCATCAGAGATGGTGACGTCACTACGAACACTGTGACGTCATTGTGGACACGG
Organism: Corapipo altera; assembly: GCF_003945725.1. Classification (NCBI taxonomy): domain Eukaryota; kingdom Metazoa; phylum Chordata; class Aves; order Passeriformes; family Pipridae; genus Corapipo; species Corapipo altera. The sequence goes on from NW_020892572.1 coordinate 80, forward strand.
TGATATCACCAGTGACATCGTAATTGGGATGGTGACGTCACTGGGAACACCAGTGATGTCATCAGGGGCGGTGATGCCACTGGGGACGCTGTGATGTCATGGGGGGACACCGTGACATCACCGGGGACATCAATGACGTCATCAGGGATGGTGATGTCACTGGGGGGGGTTGTGATGTCACTGGGGACATGGTGACGTCACCAGGGACGCTGTGATGTCGTGGGGGATGTTGTGACGTCACCAGGGATGATGTGGTGTCATCGGGGACACCGTGACATCACCGGGGACACCAGTGAGGTCACTGGGGCTGCTGTGATGTCATCGGGGGTGGTGACGTCATGGGGGACACTGTGATGTCACCTGGGAGGCTGTGACGCAATCACAGATGGTGACATCACCGGGGACGCTGTGATGTCATCGGGGACAACATTACATCACTGAGGACACCGATGACGTCACTAGACACGCCAGTGATGTCATCGGGGATGGTGACGTCACTGGGGACGCTGTGATGTCATTGGGCACACCATGACGTCACCGGGGACACCAGTGATGTCATCGGGGATGGTGACATCACAGGGGATGTTGTGATGTCATCGGGGACACCAGTGACTTCACCAGGGACAGCAGTGACACCAC
>NW_020892572.1:728-1169 GCF_003945725.1 Corapipo altera
GTCATCGGGGACACCAGTGACTTCACCAGGGACAGCAGTGACACCACTGTGACGTCACCGGGGACACCAGTGACGTCACCGGGATGTTGTGATGTCATCAAGGACGGTGACATCACCAGGGACAGCAGTGACACCACTGTGATGTCATCGTGGACACCAGTGACGTCACCGGGGATGCTGTGATGTCATCGGGCACGGTGACATCACCAGGGACAGCAGTGACACCACTGTGACGTCATCGGGGACACCAGTGACGTCACTGGGACTGCTGTGATGTCATCGGGGACAGTGACATCACCAGGAACAGCAGTGACACCACTGTGACGTCATCGTGGACACCAGTGACGTCACTGGGACTGCTGTGATGTCATCGGGGACGGTGACATCACCAGGAACAGCAGTGACACCACTGTGACGTCATCGGGGACACCAGTGACGTCA
>NW_020892573.1:0-585 GCF_003945725.1 Corapipo altera
GACCCCTCAGACCCAGAATGACCCCCCAGACCCACAGTGACCCCTCAGAGGGTCCCCCCGGACCCGCAGTGACCCCTCAGAGGGTCCCCTCAGACCCGGGTCGGGGTCGCTCCCCCGCCCCCCTCTCTGAGGGCGCGAAACTTCCCGCCCTTTTTCCTCCCGCCCCGAGTAGGCGGAGCCGGTGGCGCGCCGGCCACACCCCCTTTTCCCCGCCCACCCCGCTCCTATTGGCCCTTTGGCTCTAGATCTGCGTGGGCACGCCCCCTTCTCTCCTCCGCCACGCCCCTTTGCCCTTATAAGGCGCGGCCACGCCCCCCCCGCCCCTCCCGGCCCCGGGTCCCCTCAGGGCGGCCCGAGCGCGGCCATGGCGGGGACGGAGCCGGGGATGGAGGCCGGCAAGGAGCCGGTGACGGCCGAGGCGGTGCTGAGGGAGCTGCGGCTCTTCGAGCTGAGCTGCCAGGGCGAGGGCGTGCCCGACAGGCGTAAGGGCTCCGGGGGTCGCGGCCTGGGGAAGGGCGGGGGACGTTGGGGGAGGCTGGGAGGGGAGGGAGCGGGTTGTTGAGGGGCTGGGGGTGTCAGGGGGGG